>NW_024379778.1:0-8489 GCF_016835505.1 Polypterus senegalus
AAAAACCCGGGGGGAAAAAAATTTTTTATTAAAATTTTTAAAATTGTTTCAAGGGGGTGTACGGGTTTAAATTTATGCTGTTTGTTTCATGTTTTAAGAACATTCGATCTAAATTAAGATTTAACCAGCATGTAACCTCAGAATGAACTGCTAGGTTTTCTTTTCTGGACTCTAAAGGCCAGTTTATTTCAGAATTCTGCAAAATCCAAATCAGTTGACTGAGTTGGAGAAGAAGGCAATCTCACATTCTCTACTCACCAGAATTAAGAATAAAGAAATTATTTTAATTGACTTTAAGTTCTTCCGTTGTTTCGGACTTCAGCCTCACCATCAATGCACATTAACGGTAAAATTATAAACCTCGAGTCACTAACCAATCTAGTTCAGATTTTGTGGCGTCTCATGAAGACCCTACTCAGGTTACTGGTTCACGGTAAGCAGTCCATCGTAAAATAAAAACTTTTCACTTTAGAAAACAGACCACTCAGGAAGAAATTCAGAGTGGTATATAAACAAGAGGGTTCTCCTAAAAGATTACAACACAAGACCTTATGGCTACTAAAAGAGATTTTGACATGCGCCTTCAACACCCCTTCACTAAAATTATCTCGGGACCCTCTTGCTCCGGTAAACCCTATTATGTAAAAAAATTATTGGAACATTCGAACCACGTTGTGTCTCAACCTTTTCAAAATATAATTTGGTTTTATAGTTGCTGGCAGAAAATGTACAAAGAGTTGTCAGCTAAATTTCAGCAATTAAAATTTATTGAGGGGCTCCCAAAGTCTTTATCGCTGACGCATTTCTCCCTCCTGAAAAAATAAATTTGGTCATTATAGATGATCTGATGGAATCGGCTAGCAAAAGCCAGGAAATAGAAAAAGCTTTCACAAAATATACTCATCATCAGAATCTGTCTATCATTTACTTGGTTCAAAATTTATTCTTTTCAAGGAAAGAAAAGCCGAACGATTAATCTTAACGCCAATTATATTACTCTTTTTAAAAACCCCAGGGACAAATTGCAGATTATTACCTTGGCCCGCCAAATGTACCCGAGGCGTGTTAAGTTCTTTTTGGAGGCTTTAGAAGATGCTACAAAACTACCGTACGGGTATCTCTTAGTGGATTTAAAGGCGCAGACCCCCGACGAACTGCGATTAAGAACAGGTCTGTTCCCGCCCAACTGGCCTGTCGTGTACACCGTGAAAAGATAAAAGAAGGTGTTCTGAGTCAAAGTTACATATTCCGTCAGCATGTCGGCCAGAATAAGCAAACTTAAAGCCTCTCAAGGCCTTACTCAGTTACTCTTGTCGCCGCCGTAAAATTCTTATCAAAGCCTCTTCTGAATATTTAATTAATCCTTTGTCCGAGATAGCCTGTAATACTTTCAAAGATAATATAACTCTTTCCCCCAAACAGTTTAAGCGACTCAAGAAGCATAAAACATTTGTCCGAAAAATAAGTGACAGAAAACTAACCTTAAAAAAGAAGAAAGCTATTCTGAACCAGAAAGGAGGCTTTTTGGGAGCTCTTTTAAGCGTCGCAGTGCCATTCATATCCAGTTTACTAGCTTCTAGAGCATAAACATGGAATACGCTCAAAAATGTATTTGGTCCCTTGGCAACAAATGTCTCTTTTTCAGCAAAGAGTGCTAACCCGAACGAACTCTTGAGTGCCACGGAAACTGAACTGGACAAAGAAATGAGAAACATCCCTGCAACGCTGTGATATAGGGGCTGACGAAGGTGAAGCTTTACACTTCTATCTTGCAGAGATATCTGGCCGCTAGTTAAAAAAGGCCGATAAAGAAACTAGCAGTCTGATGCTCCTTATTACCAAAAGAAAAATGGCGAGCGGGGTACTGGAACAGTCAAGGTGTCTGAGGACAAGGTTTGGCAAGAGGTTTTGAGAAGCGCGCCTGTAAAATCAAAGAAAAATGTTGAATTTGTTTTACATAAAATGTCCGTTAATCCCCATCACGCGTTTTGGAATAATCGTAGAGAGCTGTTGTTAGAAGGTAAACCTTTGGTTGGTGTTGCATACGATCGAGGCGTGCATAGGTGCAGTTTTTCTCAGAAACGCGTTTATTTCCGAACCACCAATCCCGCCAGACACTCAACCTCTCACCCCAAACACTTTACGGCCAACAAGAACACACTGTCGTAAAATGGACATATTGCAGACATAACATTTCCCCCCTCCCCCACCAAATACAGTGACTCCCAGAAAAACATAACATAAGGCTCGAACTTTCACAAGTAATTGAAATTGTACAGAAGTATTTTTTTTCTTTTTGTGCGCTTCTTCCAAAACCCAAAGGTCATTCTAAAGTCTGCTTAACTGTGAAAATCAGTAAGGAAATCTTTGAACCTGGCTGGCCGAGTTCTGACGTTCAGGTCTGGAGATGGTTTCAGTCAGAGGTTGCAACACCTCAGGATCCACATTCTGCATAGGGACCAATGATCCTGCAGTTGAATCGAGCCACTCTGGTGTAAAACCTGAAGAATCACAGCTTGGCACTGGTGGTGCAGGTACCTTGCGGAGGCGGCTTGCATGCCATCGGGAACCATCAGCCAGACAAAATGTGGCAGGTCCTAGTTGGCTTATTACTTGTAAAGGAGAAGACCAAAAAGATTTCAACTTATGTTCTCGATGTGGCCTCCACACCCTGACCCAATCTGATACAATTATGTCTGGCATTTTAACCCTGCGTGACCTGTCAAAATGTTGCTTCATTTTATTCTGGCTTTTGTACACCCTGTTGTGTGTATGCATTGCAGTGGGCAAAGCTGGTTGGGACGCAGACGATCCAGTGGAAGCTGAAGTTCACGACCCATCATAAGAGCTGCAGGTGAACTGCCTGTAGTTGAGTGCTGTGTAGCTCTGTAGTGAAGAAGTGTCTGGAGAAGTGCAGAGAGAAATGTGCATCCATCTGCCAAATGTGCTCTAATGCCATTTTTTAAAGTTTTATTTAGACGCTCTACCCCCCCATTGGCCTGAGGGTGGTAGAATGCTGTCGTGGTGGCGAATTCCTTTACTCATCAAAAAGCTTGTAAATTCAACAGAAGTGAATTGTGGACCATTATCTGTTGAAACAGCCACTGGCAACCCCCAGCGAGCAAAAATGGACTCCAAAAACTCGATCACAGCTCTGGTTGTAACTGATCCAACTGAGGCTACTTCTGGCCACTTAGAGTGTAGGTCATATGCCACAATAAGAAAACACTGATGACGTGGAACACCATGTAACTCACCGCAGATGTCTAGCTGTATGTGTTCCCAAGGCTTAACAGGTCACTGAACTGGCTGCAATGGAGGACCCATTTTACTGCTAAGAAGGCAAACAGGGCATTCCTTGACCAGAGCTTCAATATCAGCATCAATCCCTGGCCACCACACAAGGTTGTGACATCGTTGTTTAACATGGACAATACCCAAATGGCCCTCATGTGCCATAGCCAGGACTCGTGCCTGGAGAGACCTTGGAACTACTGTGCAGAGACCACGAGCAACACAGCTTTCATTCCAGCAAGTGAGTTCATCCTTGACACGATGGAATGGCGTCACCTCAGCCGGTACTTGAGTAGGCCACCCCTGCCTGATAAGATGAGTACGAAGCTGAGTGAGCACAGGGTCTTGCTCTGAGGTCTGCTGCAGCTCCTGGAGTGACACCGTGGCCTCTAGAGGTGTGTGAAGAAGCTGAACAAGTTCAGGCTCAGCAGAATCAGGGCAGGCAGTCATGACTGGAGGAGCTGAGAACCGAGACAGTAGGTCAGCCACCACATTGTGGCGCCCGGGAGTATACTGGAGTTTAAAATTGTACTGCTGGAGACGCTCTGACCAGCGGTGCAGTCTTAGTGGCCTGTGACCAGAACCAGATATAGAAAGCAGTGCAGTGAGAGCTTGGTGGTCAGTTCTGAGTGTAAATGCACGGCCATACAGATACATGTGCCACCGTTCGCAAGCCCAGATACATGCCAGTGCTTCTCGCTCACTAACTGAGTATTTCTGTTCACCTGGGCTAAGAGCTCTAGAAGCAAATGCCACGGGTTTCTCAGTTCCCTCCTGAATCTGAGACAGTACAGCCCCAAGAGCAGCTCCAGATGCATCACAAATGACAAAGGTGGGACTATTGAGGTCAAAGTGTGCCAGCACAGGCGGTGAAACAAGCTGAGCCTTTAGTAACTGAAAAGCCTCTGTGCAGGCTGGAGTCCATGCCCAGGGAGCATCTTTCTTCAAAAGTTGACGTAAGGGTGCAGTAGTGGAGGAGTATTGCAGCAGAAAACGTAGATAGTATGCAGTCATACCCAAAAATGAAGCAACCTGTGCTACTGATGTGGGCTCTGGAATTCTCTGAATTGCCTCTGTGTTAGACTGGAGTGGGGTTAAACCATCTGCAGATAGTTGGAAACCCACAAATTCAATTGAAGGTGCAGAAAACACACATTTATCACCATTAAGAGTGAGATTATGCCTGGCCAGAGCTGAAAACACTCTTTTGAGACGCTCATCATGGGTAGAGGTTGTGGGACCATGTACAACTATATCATCAAGATAAATGACAACCCCTGGAATCCCTGCCAAGATGGTTGACATTATCTTCTGAAAGCAACTCGGGCCTGAACTGAGTCCAAATGGCATTCTAGTATATCGGAAAACCCCAATGTGAGGACAAATGCAGTCAGGTGTCGACTGCTGGGGTGGAGTGGCACCTGCAGATATCCTTGACGGAGATCTAACTTTGTAAAGAAACGAGATCCATAAAATTGTGTAGTTAGTTGGTTGGCAGAGGGTATTTGTCAGGAATGACTGCCTTGTTTACTGCTCTTAGATCGACACAGACTCGTAGTTCCCTGACTTTTTTGCAACAACCAAATTGGAAATCCATGGGGCAGCATTAAAGGTTCTATAATTCCAGCCTCTAGGAGGCGTTTCAGTTCAGCAGATACCCGTCCGAAAAGCCAGTGGGATGCGGCGTGGTGGCTGGATGACAGGAGGCACAGTGAGATCTAGCAAAGGCTGGTGATGAAAGGCAGAGAGACAGCCAAGTCCATCAAAAAGTGATGGCCACTTCTGTTGCCAAGGGGAGCAGACATTAAGAATTACAGATCCACTAGTGTCAACAAGGGTAAAACCAAGGCTGTTAAAAAGATCCAGGCCTAAGAGGTTGGCACCATGGCGGGAGACATGAAATGTGAAGTGCGGAAGAAACTTAGAACCATAGCGTACTGACAGCTCAACTGAACCCACAATGTCAATCTTAGAGCTGGCATAGCCACAAAGAGTGGTGACTGGAGCAGATAGCTGGAGATCTGGGAAAAACTTCTTCTTAGTCTTTAGATTTAACAGAGACACTGTTGCCCCAGTATCTAGCAAAAGCGGAAGACATACGTTGTCTAGTTCTACTCTGCAGGTTTTAAAAGATGTATGCCTAGATGTCACATTATGAATTGTCACAGGCACAGACGATGCGGAGCGAACAGCAAACTTTCGCAAGTGATTGGCCTTATTGCAGCGTTGGCATATCTGACCCTGGCAGGGCAGCTCTGTGCTCTCGTGGGTGTGATTTAGAGCCACAATTTCCAAAAAGCTTGGGGTATTGGAGGAAGCTGTCGCGTAAGCTGCACACTGGGATCCTCGTTGCAGTTGTCCGAAGTCTTCTGTGCACTGCTTGAGCCGCCTCTCCTGTCACTGCTGAGGAAGCAGGAGATGTGTCGAAGTTTGGGGCGAACTCCGGCAGACTTCGATCTGAAATACAATGTGGATTGCCCGTGATAGACTTAAATCATCTGATTCTAGCAAGAGCTTTTATTGCGGACTTTTGGATTGTTCGTGTTCTCAGCCAATTGATCCCTAATAAATTCATCTTGCATGTCTCGAACTTGCATAAACTGGCTAAACCTTAAGTTGGCCACGTGTTGGTGAACCGATTCGCCTGCCTGCTGTCATCGTTTACGAAACAGAATTCGACGGAGAATAACACTTTGCGAGCAGGAGAAGTGCGTCTCCAGGAGAGTCACAGCAGCTGAGTATGTGGCTGCGTTCCCCAAAGTCTTAAACACGCGCTGTCCCTCCGTTCCCAGACAGTGTAGGAGCAAAGCTCTTTTGCGCCCATCACTTACATTTTGCAAGTCAAGAGCCAGGAGGTAAGTTTCAAAAGACTCCAACCATCGGGACCAAGGCACTGGAGGCTCTCCAGGCAGGGAAAGAAAGGAGATGGTGGTGGAAGTGAAAATTCAGCCATCCTTGTCGCCAAAATGTTGCATACGATACGAGAGCGTACAGGTGCAGTTTTTCTCAGAAAGGCGTTTATTTCCGAACCACCAATCCCGCCAGACACTCAACTCTAACCCCAAACACTTTACGGCCAACAAGAACACACTGTCGTAAAATGTACATATTGCAGACATAACAGTTGGATCCAACATGGTGGATTTGGTCCGTAATCTGACCGCTTCTCATACAATACCTGAACATAGGAGACCGCAAGGGTGGAAGGAATTTGTAAACGTCATGACCGGTTTGAACATTCCATTTTCTGTCGTACCTAATGATGAAACAGAGAACTCCTTGAAAGTTTTAAGCCACCTGCGCCCCCATCCTGCTCATCAAACAGAAGTTAGCCCCTCCGACTGAAACTGAGAAAAAAAAGACTGGAATGGATTGCTTATTAATCTGTAAAATTATTTGTTTATTAAATACAATTTGATCTCATTACAGAGTGTCTTCATCCTTTAACCGTCTATTGAAATATTTATAGGTCTCTGATCTTTGCACGCAAAGGGTACTGATAAAAACAGAGTCCCGGTGAAGGAAGCCAGGAACGAATACATTTAGAGACCATAGAGTCATTACTGTTCATGTCCTCAAAATACTTTTTTATTACAGAGGTGTACGGGAGACCTTTTCCTCTCTGATGCAGATAGAAGAGGCAGTGATGACCGCATTTGTCCGAGAACCAACTTTGAAGCTGTCGGTTATTGTAAATGATTTGTTTACAGTTTTTGCTTAAGAAATGGTAAATGTCTTTCGGGAAGTAGATAAAGTCAGGGGGATTTCCATAGGAATCAAAAAACTCCCCCTTTCCGTCTTCTGTGAGGTAAATCCCCAGCCAGTGTTCTCCGGGTTGGGTTTGACGGTGAGTATTCACTACAAACATGGCCGGCAAGCCGTTATTTTTTTCCGGTAGTTGATCACACGGCAACACACCGCGGAAATATCTTTCGTCTTGGGACTTGGGACAGTAGTTCTGATAATTGTTTTGTATTCATGGTGTTTATTACTAGTCATACAGAACATTACGTTTCTGGTTGATTTCAATGATGTTGTCAAAGACCGCATATACTATTACATTGACGGTTCGAGGGAGAGGGACGCGGAAGTGTAATTCAAATCTCATGTTTCCAGTTTTAACTAATGAAAAATGATCAGGGGTTAGATCAAAAGCGATAAGAGTATATCCTTGCGAGAACTCTGAACGGCTGATAGCCAGAGCTTGATCCTTCAAATGCTTACCAGTGGCCAATACCAGGTTATAATATTCTCTGGCACTATTGCCGCTTGCACAAAGTCTGGTTGAAAAGGTTTGGCAGAAATCTGTTCATAGTCCATGTACAGAGCCAGGAACTCTACATCGTTGTGTTTGAAATTGAACGGGTTCTGTGTATAAGAGCCTGAAAAGGCCTCATTATCCACCATGCCAGTCACCACATTAGGGTTTTAGGTTAATGTAGACTATGGAAAAGACCTCTGTATTTATCTCCGCTCACTTAGCGGTTGACTCTGTTTTCTTCCTCCTCCTCCGAGCATGAATTATTCAACATGCTAAACTCCTCCTCCAATTTTCTTTTAATTCTTTTCATCTGGTCGGATAGTTTTCCTTGATAATTGGCTTCATCAATATTAGGCATAAGAGCTTTAAAAAAACTCATTTCACTCACTCGCTCCTTTATCACATTTTCTTTATCTTCCTCTTCATGACCGGCCTCGTTATATTCGGAAAGGATAGGCTCCTTCTTGGAAAGCGGCGCATCGTGAGCTGTCCCTCGGCATTTCTTTTACCTCTACCCGGCACAAAGCACAGTTAGAATGGTACCAGACAGAGCTGAAGCGCGTGGTTCTCGTAACTCCCGCAAGGCCCTGTTGGCTTTCAGTTTCTTAGGAGCGTTCACAAGACCCGTCCATTCTGTTTGCTTTTGTGTGTCGTGTGGCATTTTCACTAAGTGACTAGAATTTTATACAAGAACTCTTTCGTCTCCTCCCACAGTCGGGGATGGGAAGGGGTGGAGCGATACGCCTCTTCCTAACCCTATAGGTGGATAGAGAGATAAAGGCGTACGTCGGGGGCGTGAGTATTGTTAATGGGGAGTGATAAGTGTCCGGTTTACGAAAGACCCACCCTAAAAGGTGGGGTTTAGAGATGATCAATTATGACGGTGGTCCAACCCCAAGGCGGGTATAGTTCATATTTTTTTAAATTTAAAAAT
>NW_024379779.1:0-10938 GCF_016835505.1 Polypterus senegalus
ATATATATATATATATATATTACATAGTCTCATATTATATATATATATATATATACACTACGTCCTTTTCAGGACTGTGTATTTCAACAATAATGTTCTAAAAATCCAAATAATTTTACAGATCTTCATTGTAAAGGGTTTAAACAATGTTTTCCATGCATGTTCAATTAACCATAATCAATTAATTAACATGCACCTGTGGAATGTGTTAAGACCTTAACAGCTTACAGAAAGTAAGCATTTAAGGTCTAAGTTCTAAAAGCAGGACACTAAAGAGACTTGTCTACCGACTGTGAAAAACACCAAAGAAAGATGCCCAGGGTCCCTGCTCATCTGCTTGAATGTGCATTAGGCATGCTGCAGGAGGCATGAGGACTGCTGATGTGGCTAGGGCAATAAATTGCCATGTCCGACTGTGAGGCGCCTAAGACACCCTACAGGGAGACAGGAAGGACAGCTGATCATCCTCGCAGTGGAAGAGCCGGATCTCAATCCCATTGAGCACGTCTGGGACCTGTTGGATCGCTGGGGTGGCGTAGGGCCATTCCCCAGAAATGTCCAGGAACTTGCAGGTGCCTTGGTGGAAGAGTGGGGTAACATCTCACAGAACTGACAAATCTGGTCCAGTCCATGAGGAGGAGATGCACTGCAGTACTTCAAGCAGCTGGTGGCCACACCAGATACTGACTGGTACTTTTGATTTTGAGCCTCCTTCATTCAGGGACACATTGTGAAACATTTTAGTTTATGTCTTATGGTGTTGACTCTTTTAGTGTTCATACAAATATTTACATATTAAGTTTACTGAAAGTAAAACAGTTGAAAGTCAGAGGACGTTTCTTTTTTGCTGAGTGTATATCTATCTATCTATAGATATAGATATATATCTTATAGATATATATATATATATATATATATATATATATATATATATATATAATTATTAATAGCTTGTTTACTAGAACACATATAGCTATTTTGCACTAAGTATATAAACATTTCCCTCTGCAATATTGCAATATTTCCAAATATTTATTTTTACCTACTTCAAGAATGTCAGTTTGTGCAGATATAATTACATTTACCTGCACATTTTTTGAATGATTTTTTAAACATTCTTGGTTAAGTTTATTACATTTATTAAATATTTATGCAACAAGTGTAAAGACATGTATAATAATCTATAAATATAATAAACATTGAATTGTATAATCAGTTCAATTTTACATAGTGAGCTTTAAAAATAATATGAAGTGCTCTATAATTATAAAAATACAAATCATAGAAAGTGAAAAGCTTTTTTTCTTGACTTTATCTTTGCCAATTTAAAAACTTTAAACTGAATTGTTTTGAGCGAGTTCATTTTATCTGAAAATGATAAATCAACTATGTGTACATATTTCCTACAAAAGACTCTTGGAAAGTCTTTCTGGTATATAAAGACCAATGAATTACTGCAGTAAAAATTATATATATACTGTGTATATATGTACCTGTAAAAACAAGAGACGGTATGCTTTTTTTTAATACTTAACACTAATTTCACAAATCGTTCATATCAAGGCCAATATAGAATAATAATAATACTCTATATTAACATTGATGTTATAAATTATGCTTATAAAGTAGACCTACACCTTTAATACTCAGACAATGCTATATATATAATGCTATATATATATATGTGCTGTTTACTGTTTACTTTGCAATATTTCCAAATATTTAATTTTACCTACTTCAAATTAATTGTCAGCATCAACTAGAATATATTACTTACCAAATGTTATAAATATATACAAACACAAAGCTGTGCACTATTATTTATTAAATCTTATTGTGCTTTCATTTTTATTTTATCCTTCTTGATTATGCTGTGCAGCCGTCTCAGACGATAGTAAAGGCACTTTATAAGGAAGTCAAATGCATTATTATTTGTTATAATTATGATTCAATAGAATGGGCAGGCAGTTTAAGTGTGATTTTTAACTTTGCTTGTTGTCTGTGTGTTCCTTGACAAATCATACACTAAACAGTTTTCGTTTAATGAAAAAAGAAAAATAAACAAACTACAACTGCAATGTAGGATTCAAAGCACCGTTAGTTGAAGAAAGTTTTTTTTCCATTCGGCAATGTGCCTTGGCGGGATTGAACTCGCGCCTGCAGTAATTTTGGTAGGTCGTCTCTCAAAAATTGCAGCCGTTCCTCGACTAATGCGATATCCTCCCTCCCTCCCAGCAGCCAGAGTCGGGTAATTCTTGTAGCGAGAACCAATCGGATCGCTCTCGCTACCAAGATTCTCCAAGGATGAAAGCACGGCAATCGCGGCCGTATCGACTACAGAATTGACAATCGCGACCCGTTTGGCTACCAAGAATTGGCAATGGCTCGCTCTGCTACCAAGAATTGAGAATCACGACTACCAAAACTCGGAGAGGCGGGCCAACCTCTTGTCAGTTAATGTATTCTGCAAAAGCTTCTTGAGTCGGCACACAGAGCGCTTCGCGATTTCGTTGCTTTTGAACTGTCTAAAATGTTACTCACTAGTGTCGGTTTGTGCAGATATATTTACGTTCACCTACACATGTTCTGAATGATTTTTTTAAACATTCTTGGTTAAGTTTATTACATTTACTAAATATTTGTGCAACACGTGTAAAGACAGATATAATAATGTATAAATACAGTATAATAAACATTGAATTGTATAATCATAGTTTCATTTACAGAGTGAGCTTTAAAAATACTAATATGAAGTGCTCATTAATTATAAAAATACAAATCATAGAGAAAATCAACTATGTGTACATATTTCCTACAAAAGACCCTTGGGAAGTCTTTCTGGTATATAAATATATATGTATATATATGTACCTGTAAAAACAAAAGATTGGTATGCTTTTTTTTTTAATACTTAACACTAAATTATTCTTATAAAGCAGACCTACACCTTTAATACTCAGATGATTCTACTCATGCTGTGTAGAATTGCATATATATTATAGATATACATGCTGTAAAATAGCATGCATATTATATATATATATATATATATTGTAAACAAGCTTTATAGCGCCGACCCGACATAGAATAGGCAGAGGCACGTGTTCACACTCAAAGGTTTTTATTTCTTTTTCTTCAGCGTGGACACGTCTTCCCGTGCACACAGCCCAAACACAGTCCCAAGCACCAAACCAAGCACCAAACCAAGCACCAAACCAACACAAAACCAAACTTTCCTGCTCCACCACTCCTCCCAGGCAACCTCGTCCTCTTCCTCCGATTCTGGCCTCGATTGCTGGGAGGCAGGCCTATGCCCCACCGGAGTGATCCAGGTGCCTGACCAGCTGGTCTTAATTGCACCTCCGGGTGGGGCTGATACTCGTCCAGTGTGGTGGCTGGAACTCTGCAGCACCCCTAGCGGCCACCCCATCTCCCAACCGGGCTGCTGTGGTGGACTCCATGTCCCATGGAGCCACGGGGAGATTGAGGAGGAATCCAGTGCCAGGAGACTGCCAAGCGCCCGGGGAGGTATTGCAAAGTCCATGATGGCTCCCGGGCGTATGCATCAGAGCGTCCGGCCGGGCATGGGACCCGGCTGTCCGTCACAATATATATATATATATATATATATTATATATATATATATATATATATATTATAGTTAATTATATATCATGCCATAGAATAGCATACATATTATATATATATATATATATATATATATCACACTCAGCAAAAAAACGTCCCTTTTCAGGACTGTGTATTTCAACAATAATGTTCTAAAAATCCAAATAATTTTACAGATCTTCATTGTAAAGGGTTTAAACAATGTTTTCCATGCATGTTCAATTAACCATAATCAATTAATTAACATGCACCTGTGGAATGTCGTTAAGACCTTAACAGCTTACAGAAAGTAAGCATTTAAGGTCACAGTTCTAAAAGCAGGACACTAAAGAGACTTGTCTACCGACTGTGAAAAACACCCAAAGAAAGATGCCCAGGGTCCCTGCTCATCTGCTTGAATGTGCATTAGGCATGCTGCAGGAGGCATGAGGACTGCTGATGTGGCTAGGGCAATAAATTGCCATGTCCGCACTGTGAGACGCCTAAGACAGCCTACAGGGAGACAGGAAGGACAGCTGATCATCCTCGCAGTGGAAGAGCCGGATCTCAATCCCATTGAGCACGTCTGGGACCTGTTGGATCAGGGTGGCGCTAGGGCCATTCCCCAGAAATGTCCAGGAACTTGCAGGTGCCTTGGTGGAAGAGTGGGGTAACATCTCACAAGAACTGACAAATCTGGTCCAGTCCATGAGGAGGAGATGCACTGCAGTACTTCAAGCAGCTGGTGGCCACACCAGATACTGACTGGTACTTTTGATTTTGAGCCTCCCTTCATTCAGGGACACATTGTGAAACATTTTTAGTTTATGTCTTATGGTGTTGACTCTTTTAGTGTTCATACAAATATTTACATATTAAGTTTACTGAAAGAAAAAACAGTTGAAAGTCAGAGGACGTTTCTTTTTGCTGAGTGTATATCTATCTATCTATAGATATAGATATATATCTTATATATATATATATATATATATATATATATATATATAGTTAATTATGCTTGTTTACTAGAACACATATAGCTATTTTGCACTAAGTATATAAACATTTCCCTCTGCAATATTGCAATATTTCCAAATATTTATTTTACCTACTTCAAGAATGTCAGTTTGTGCAGATATAATTACATTTACCTGCACATTTTTTGAATGATTTTTTAAACATTCTTGGTTAAGTTTATTACATTTATTAAATATTTATGCAACAAGTGTAAAGACATGTATAATAATCTATAAATATAATAAACATTGAATTGTATAATCAGTTCAATTTTACATAGTGAGCTTTAAAAATAATATGAAGTGCTCTATAATTATAAAAATACAAATCATAGAAAGTGAAAAGCTTTTTTCTTGACTTTATCTTTGCCAATTTAAAAACTTTAAACTGAATTGTTTGGGCGAGTTCATTTTTATCTGAAAATGATAAATCAACTATGTGTACATATTTCCTACAAAAGACTCTTGGAAAGTCTTTCTGGTATATAAAGACCAATGAATTACTGCAGTAAAAATTATATATATACTGTGTATATATGTACCTGTAAAAACAAGAGACCGGTATGCTTTTTTTAATACTTAACACTAATTTCACAAATCGTTCATATCAAGGCCAATATAGAATAATAATAATACTCTATATTAACATTGATGTTATAAATTATGCTTATAAAGTAGACCTACACCTTTAATACTCAGACAATGCTATATATATAATGCTATATATATATATGTGCTGTTTACTGTTTACTTTGCAATATTTCCAAATATTTAATTTTACCTACTTCAAATTAATTGTCAGCATCAACTAGAATATATTACTTACCAAATGTTATAAATATATACAAACACAAAGCTGTGCACTATTATTTATTAAATCTTATTGTGCTTTCATTTTTATTTTATCCTTCTTGATTATGCTGTGCAGCCGTCTCAGACGATAGTAAAGGCACTTTATAGGGAAATCAAATGCATTATTATTTGTTATAATTATGATTCAATAGAATGGGCAGGCAGTTTAAGTGTGATTTTTAACTTTGCTTGTTGTCTGTGTGTTCCTTGACAAATCATAACTAAACAGTTTGTTTAATCAAAAAAAAAAATAAACAAACACAACTGCAATGTAGGATAAAAAAGGTTCGTTGGGAAAGTTTTTTTCCTTGCAAGGCCCTTTGGCGGGATTCAACCCTGCCCGAGAAATTTTTTGTTCGCCTCAAAATTGCAGCCATTCTACTAACGCAAATCCTCCCCCCCTCCCAGCAGGAGTTTTGGGGAAATTTCTTGAGCGGAACCAACGATGTTTCTCCCACCAAGATTCTCCCAAAATTGAAACAGGGCCAATGGGGCCATCTTCCCAAGAATTGCCCAAATTCCTTTTCGCTCCCAAAAGAATTGGCAAGGCCCGGGGCCTTCTACCAAAAATTCGAATCACACTCCCAAAACTCGGAGGGGGGGGCCAACCCTTTGTCAGTTAATGTATTCTAAAAGTTTTCAGGGGGGCACAAAGACGTTTTAGGATTTGGTTGTTTTTTGAACTGTCTAAAATTTTACCACATTTCGGTTTGAGATATTTTTACGTCCCCACAGTTCTGAATGATTTTTAAACATTTTTGGTTGTTTATTACATTTACTAAATATTTTGCAAAGGTAAAACAGATATAATAATGTATAAAACAGTATAATAAACATTGAATTGTATAATCATAGTTTCATTTTAAGGTGAGTTAAAAATAAATTTGAAGTGCTTTAATTAAAAAAAATACAAATAAAAGGGAAAATCAACTATGTGTACATATTTCCACAAAAGCCCCCAAGTTTTTTGGTATAAAATATATATGTATAATATGTACCTGTAAAACAAAAGATTGGATGTTTTTTTTTTTTAATACTTAACACTAAATTATTCATAAAGCAGACCTACCCCTTTAATACTCAGATGATTCTACTCATGCTTTTAGAATTGAAAATTTTAAGAAACATTGTAAAATAGCATGCAAAATTATATATATATATATATTTGTAAAAAAAGTTTTTAACCCCAACCCGGCATAGAATAGGCAGGGGCCGTTTCACCCGGGTTTTTTATTTTTTTTCCAGCCGGGACACGTTTCCCCCGGCCCACACCCAAACACAGTCCCAAGCACCAAACCAAGCCCCAAAACCCAAAAAACCAACACAAAACCAAATTTTCCCTTTTTCCACCACCCCTCCCAGGCAACCTCGCCCTTTCCCCCGATTCTGGCCTCGATTGCTGGGGGGGGGTTTTGCCCCCACCCGAAGTGCCCAGGTGCCTACCAGCTTCTAATTGACCTGGGTCAAAAAACCGCCCAGTGTGGTGGTGAACTCTGCAGCCCCCAGGGGCCCCCCCCATCCCCCAAACCCCGGGTTGTTGGGGGGGACCCCATGTCCCATGGACCCGGGGGAGATTGGGGGGAACCCAGTGCCAGGAGATGCCCCGCCCCGGGGGGTTTTGCAAAGTCCATGTGGCTCCCCCGGCGATGCATCAGAGGGGCCCGGCCCGGGCATGGGCCCCGTGTCCCAAATTAAATATATATATATATATATATATATATATATATATATATATATATATATATATATTATTATATATCATGCCAAGAATAAAATCATATTATATATATATATATATATATTATATACACCTCAAAAAAAACGCCCTTTTCGGATTTTTTCAACAATAATGTTCTAAAATAAAAATTTTAAGATCTTTCATTGAAAAGGGGTTTAAAAAAATTTTTCCCATGCAGTTCAATTAACCATAATCAAAATTAACATGCACCTGTGGAAAATTTTAAACCAACAGCTTCAGAAAGTGCATTTTAAGGGTCAATTCAAAAAAGAGGACAAAAGAGACTTGTCTACCACTGTGAAAAACACCCAAAGAAAGATGCCCGGGGTCCCTGCTCTTTTGTGTGCAAGGATGCTGCAGGGGGGCATGAGGACGCTGATGTGGCTAGGCAATAAATTTCCATGTCCAGACTGTGAGACGTAAGACACCCCAAGGGGAGACGGGAAAGGGACAGCTGACTCCCCCGGGGGAAAGACCCCGGATCCAATCCCAGGGAAGCCTGGGCCCCTTTGGACAGGGTGGCGTTTGGGGCCTTTCCCCCAGAAATGTCCAAAACTTGGGTCCCTTTGGGGGAAGGGGGGGAACATCTCACAGCGACAAATCTGGTCCAGTCCATGAGGAGGAATGACTGCAGTACTTCAAGCAGGGAAATTTCTCTGACTGTACTTTTGATTTTGAGCCCCCCTTCATTCAGGAACCTTTTGGGTTTTTTAGTTTATTCTTATGGTGTTATTTTTTAGTGTTCATACAAATATTTACATATTAAGTTTATGAAAGTAAAAACAGTTGAAAGAAGGACGTTTTTTTTTTGGATTTATATCTACTATCTAAAAAGATAAAAAGATATATATTTATAATATATATATATTAATTATGCTTGTTTACTAGCACAAAAGCTATTTTCACAAGTATATAAACTTTTCCCCTCTATTGCAATATTTCCAAATATTTTTTTTTACCTACTTAAGAATGCTTTGGCAGAAAAACATTTATGCCTTTTTTTGAATGATTTTTAAAATTCTTGGTTGTTTATTACATTTATTAAATATTTATGCAAAAGTGAAAAGACTTTAAATAATCTATAAATAAAAAACTTGAATTGTATAATCGTTTTTTTACATAGTGATTTAAAAAAAATATGAAGTGCTCTATAATTAAAAAAATACAAATCTAAAAATTTTTTTTGTTTTTTTGAATTTTAAAAAACTTTAAACGAATTGTTTGGGGGTTCATTTTTATTGAAATGATAAATCAACTATGTGTAATATTTAAAAAAAGCCCTTTGGAAATTTTTTGGTATATAAAGACCAATAATTCCAGTAAAATTATATATACTTTTATATATGTACCTGTAAAACAAGGCCGGTATGTTTTTAATACTTAACACTAATTTCTAAATCGTTCATATCAAGGCCAATATAGAATAATAATAATACTCTATATTAACATTGATGTTATAAATTATGCTTATAAAGTAGACCTACACCTTTAATACTCAGACAATGCTATATATATATGCTATATATATATATGTGCTGTTTACTGTTTACTTTGCAATATTTCCAAATATTTAATTTTACCTACTTCAAATTAATTGTCAGCATCAACTAGAATATATTACTTACCAAATGTTATAAATATATACAAACACAAAGCTGTGCACTATTATTTATTAAATCTTATTGTGCTTTCATTTTATTTTATCCTTCTTGATTATGCTGTGCAGCCGTCTCAGACGATAGTAAAGGCACTTTATAAGGAAGTCAAATGCATTATTATTTGTTATAATTATGATTCAATAGAATGGGCAGGCAGTTTAAGTGTGATTTTAACTTTGCTTGTTGTCTGTGTGTTCCTTGACAAATCATACACTAAACAGTTTTCGTTTAATCAAAAAGAAAATAAACAAACTACAACTGCAATGTAGGATTCAAAGCACCGTTCGTTGAAGAGAAAGTTTTTTTTTTTTCCATTCGGCAATGTGCCTTGAGCGGGATTGAATTTCGCCCTGCAGTAATTTTGGTAGGTCGTCTCAAGAATTCGGCCGTCCCGACTAATGCGCGATATCCTCCCTCCCTCCCAGCAGCCGAGAGTCGAGGTAATTCTTGTAGCGAAACCAATGATCGCCCCCGCTACCAAGATTCTACCAAGAATTGAAAGCACGGGCCAATCGCGCCCGTATCGGGTTACC
This sequence comes from Polypterus senegalus, assembly GCF_016835505.1. Classification (NCBI taxonomy): domain Eukaryota; kingdom Metazoa; phylum Chordata; class Cladistia; order Polypteriformes; family Polypteridae; genus Polypterus; species Polypterus senegalus. The sequence goes on from NW_024379779.1 coordinate 9,404, forward strand.
AAGAATTGACCAATCGCGACCGTTTAGCTACCAAGAATTGGCCAATGACGGCTCGCTCTGCTACCAAGAATTGGCGAATCACGACTACCAAAACTTCGGAGAGGGCGGGCCAACCTCTTGTCAGTTAATGTATTCTGCAAAAGCTTCTTCGAAACGGCACACAGAGGCCAGCGATTTGCGTTGTTTTGAACTGTCTAAAAATGTTACTCCCCTAGTGTCGGTTTGTGCAGATATATTTCGTTCACCTACACATGTTCTGAATGATTTTTTTAAACATTCTTGGTTAAGTTTATTACATTTACTAAATATTTGTGCAACACGTGTAAAGACAGATATAATAATGTATAAATACAGTATAATAAACATTGAATTGTATAATCATAGTTTCATTTTACAGAGTGAGCTTTAAAAATACTAATATGAAGTGCTCATTAATTATAAAAAAACAAATCATAGAGAAAATCAACTATGTGTACATATTTCCTACAAAAGACCCTTGGGAAGTCTTTCTGGTATATAAATATATATGTATATATATGTACCTGTAAAACAAAAGATTGGTATACTTTTTTTTTTTAAAACTTAACACTAAATTATTCTTATAAAGCAGACCTACACCTTTAATACTCAGATGATTCCCACTCATGCTGTGTAGAATTGCATATATATTATAGATATACATGCTGTAAAATAGCATGCATATTTATATATATATATATATAGTAAACAAGCGCTTTATAGCGCCCGACCCGGCATAGAATAGGCAGAGGACGTGTTCACACTCAAAGGTTTTATTTCTTTTTTCAGGCGTGTGACACGTCTTCCCCGTACCACACAGCCCAAAAAACAGTCCAAGCACCAAACCAAGCACCAAACCAAGCACCAAACCAACACAAAACCAAACTTTCCTGTCCACCACTCCTCCCAGGCAACCTCGTCCTCTTCCTCCCGATTCTGGCCTCGATTGCCGGGGGCAGGCCTTATGCCCCACCGAAGTGATCCAGGTGCCTGACCAGCTGGTCTTAATTGCACCTCCGGGTGGGGCTGATAAACCGTCCAGTGTGGTGGCTGGACCTGCAGCACCCCCCAGCGGCCACCCCATCTCCCAACCGGGCTGCTGTGGTGGGCTCCATGTCCCCAAAGGAGCCACGGGGAGATTGAGGAGGAATCCAGTGCCAGGGAGACTGCCCTACGCCTGGGGAGGTATTGCAAAGTCCATGATGGCCCCCGGGACGTATGCATCAGAAAGCCCGGCCGGATGGACCGCTAACCCAAAAAAATAAATATATAAAAATATATATATATATATATATATATATATATATATATATATAGTTAATTATATATCATGCCATAGAATAGCATACATATTTTATATATATATATATATATATATATATACACACTCAGCAAAAAGCGTCCCTTTTAGGACTGTATTTCAACAATAATGTTCTAAAAAAAATCCAAACAATTTTCAGATCTTCATAAAAATAAATTAATTAAAACCAAAAAAATTTTAGAAGTTTAAACCAAAA
>NW_024379780.1:0-7557 GCF_016835505.1 Polypterus senegalus
GCCCCCCACCCCCCCCCCCCCAAAAAGTTCCCTTCCCCGGCCCCACTTCCCCCCTTTGGGTGGGGGGTGGGCCCCCGGGAAATGGGCCCCGGGGCCGCCTGGGGGTCCCGGGCCCCCTGGGCTGGGTTTCCCCCCTGCCGGCCCCCTGCCTGGGGGGGCCCCCCCTCCCTGGGGGGGCCCCCCCTCCTCCCCCCCCCAGGCCCGGGGGGCCCACCCCCAACCGGGAACCCCCGCGGGGAAAACCCCGGCGGGGCCCCCTGGCGGTGACCACGGGCCCCCAGGGAAGGGCCCATCCCCCAAACCCGGGCCCCCAACAGAACCAGGGCGGCCCCCCCCGGGGTCTGGAGGGGGCACAAGCCCTCCTCCCCCTTCCCCGGCCCCGCCCCCCGGGCCAAACAGTATATTTTTTTAATAAAAAAGGCATATTGCTGACCTGCAATGGACCAAAACCTTTAAAATTAAAGATTTTATTTTTTCTTCAGCTGGAGGGTTTTGAACCCCCCAGCCACCACAACCCCAAAGCCCAAAATAACCTCCTCCCCCCCCCCCTCCTCCCTCTCTCTCTCTCCCCCCCCCCCCTCTCCCTCTCTCTCTCTCCCTCCCATCCCACCACCCCCCCCACAAGCTTAGTCCTTCTCTACTTCCCTCAAGTGGTGGTTTCGGGCCCCCTTTATCGGGCCCCCAAAAGTGCTCCGGGTGGTTTATTAGGGCCTGAGCCATTTCCCAGGTCCCCTGAAACCAGTCCCCAATGGGGGCCAGTGGCCCTGTTGAGCCCCCCTGGGGGCCCGCCGACCCCACAGGGCACAACTCCAACCCAAAACCCCCCGGGGGGGAGCCCGAGGCACTGCTGCCCCCGGGGGTTGCTCCCATGGTCAGGGGAGAACGGGGCCCACCCTTTTCCCCATGGCAGATGTGGAAGGGGGGTGTCTGCCACGGGGCCCCGCCATTGCCTATTTTATATTATGATACTACTAAAAAATTAAAAAGGAACACTTATGAATCACAGTATAGCATCAAGTAAATGAAACATTTGGGTATTGATCGGTCAGTTAAGTGCAGAAGGGGTTTTTAAACCATTTTGTTTTTGGTGTTAATGAAATCAAAACAGGTGCACCAGGGGGAAAATGAGATAACCCCAAAACAGGAACTTTAACAAGTGAAGGCCACTGATTTTTTTCCCTCCTCATCTTTTCTGACTTTTGTCACTGTTTGGCTTTTGGGTACACTCATTCAATGTAGTGGGATAGGCCTTAAGAGGGGGCCAAGATAGTCCAACTTCCGGATGGCACATCAACGGCCATTGTCAAAAGGGTTTTCCTCCCCCCAACAGCCTCAAGGGCAGGGGCGAGATTCCCGGGACGGCAGTTACCTAGGAGGCGGGACGGGGCGAGAAGGCCCTTAACCCCATGAGCAGGACTGACCTATCTGCCCCTTTTGGGGAGGAGGAACAGGATAAGCAGGGGCCCTAAAATGACCCCCAGCGGGCCCTGGTAATGTCTCTGCCCAAAACAATCAGAAACAGACTTCATGGGGGGTGGCCTGGGGCCTGACACCCCCTGTGCCCCTGCCCCGGGCACCATGGGTTCGTTGGCTTTTGCCATAGAATCCAAATTGGCGGCCCACCCGGCCCCTCTTTTTTTCCAGTGAGGGGGTTCCTTGAGCACATGTGACAGATGTGAAAGGGTCGGGAAAGTATGGAGAATGTTATGTTGCCAGAAATTTTCAGAGACTGGTTTGGTGGTGGGTCAGGGTGGTCTGGGGGGGGAAACTATGGAGGGATGCACAGACTTTACAGGCTAGCCGGTTTTTACTGCCATTAGGGGAGGGGTGAAACCCCTTTGGGCCCATTTGCTGGTGCAGTGGGTCTTGGTTTCCCCCTGGGATAATAATCCTGGTCTCACTGGGGAGTATCGGAGTTCCGGGAAAGGGTGAAAGAATTGTCTTTTGGCCCCACCACTTTCTTGACCTAAATCTTTGGCACCCCTGGGTGTGACTTTTTTTCACTCCCCCCGACTCCACCAGGTTGCACCCCAGACTGTCCAGGGCTCAGTGACCCTTCCAGATCTGGGAGGAGTCCCCAGGGGAAAAAATTGCTCATTGGCGTTTTTGGCATGCATACAAACCCCATTGGGGGAAAAAATACTAAGTACGATTTTGAGTTGTGTAATGAAATTTGGCCAAAATGGACTCGCCCCTGCCCCCTTATTTTTCATTTGATTTTTTAGGGTGTCTTTGAACAGCTCTCTGTAGGTTGATAATTTCACTTCCATAAAAAAGTGGCATCTTTTCATTCCCAACACATTGCCCAGTCCATATCAGTGGATATCCCGCGGGGAATTTTTTTCCCCTTGATATCTGTTGTGTTTTCAAAGGGCCTTTTAAATTTTTGGCGTTTTATATAAATTTTGGGAATATGGCTGGCCAGTCATCCCCCCAATACCCCAGGCCAAAGGGGTCTTCCCCGCAGCAGAAGGGGCCCAAAAGCCAGCGGGAATTTGGACATTGGGTTTTCATCCACGACCTGCTGGATACCACGGGGGCCCCAAGGGGTGCTGCAGGGAGGCCCAAGGACGTTCGTGTTTTTAACCGGGAAATCGCTTAGTCACAGTGACAGGGGGAAAAATCGATTCGGGATGAAGAAAAAAGGGGCTTTGATCGGGCCGGAGTGCTAGAAATCCCTTTGGGCGGGGATCGGCCTCGGGGGCCGGCTTAAAAGGGGGTGGAACCGGGGGGGTGAGCTGAGTGGATGGGGGTGGCAGCATCTGGGGGAAATGGAGGGTTTTGTTTTATTAATATTTTTTGTTTGGTAGTGGAGAGGGGGTGTTTTTCCATTTTAATAATAATAAAGTCATAGTTCAGAGAGAAAATGTATTTTATTTTAAAAGCACTACACTGCTCACTCCAAATACCTGATTTTTAAAATCTCAAAAAAAAGAGTAAGGGCCAAAGAGGAACATGTGTTATTAATAAAATATTTCAATGCACATTCGGTCAAGAATATTTTTCCCAAGCTAATCAAAATATTTACCTTATACATAGTTTTATTTGTAAACAAGAGTTTATATGTGAGAACTCAAAAACAAAGAAAAACCAAAACAAAAGACATTCATGAAGAGCCTTGGTTTTGCTTTTTGGGGCAATCTTTTCCCCCTATTTCCAAGATTTAAAAAAGATGTTACAGAAACAGATTTGGGGAATTGGTTCAGCAAATCAGGAAGAAGCAGAAATAAACGGAAAGTCCTTGAAGCACTAAATTCTTAATATAATATATAATGAAACTGTACATTTGCTTTCAAAATCATTTTTTGCATCTTGGGGTTACAGGGCCAGTGTTTGCAGGTCCCCCTGACACCCCACAATCATTTTCAGCTTGTAGGAAAATTTTGGGATTTCCCTGAAAAAAAAAAAAAAAAATTAACAAAATACTTTTTTTAAGGGGACGGTGGCAGTGTAGTGCTGTCCCCCGGTTAGGAGACCTGGGTTTTTCCCGGGTCCTCCCTCGGGGAGTTGCATGTTCCCCCGGTCTGCGGGTTTTTCCCCCGGGCCGGGTTTCCCCCCCCACAACCCAAAACAAAGGTTAGGTGGATTGGCGATTCTAAAGGGCCCCTTAGTGGGGTGTGTTTGTGTGTGTCCTGGGGGGGCTTTCCCCCCAGGATTGGTTCCCCCCGGGGCCCTGTGTTGGCGGGGATTGGCCCCAGGGGGCCCCCGTGCCCGATTGGTTCACGGGTTAGAAAATGGATGGATGGACTTTTCAAAATATGAAAAACCCCTTAACTTCTAAAATGTTTTAAGTTCATTAACAAAGAAACTAATAACATCCTGTTAATATATTATACTTTTCTTTGTGTAAACTTACATTTTGTTTTTTAAATGCAAGATTTTGTTTTATCAAGCCAAAGTGAAATTTTTCCCAAAGCTGACAATAAGATAAAACCCATTGTGGTAACACTTATCTGCAGGGGTTTTGCAAGTTCTTTCAGTATGTGTGTGTTTTTCTCATTACCCCATCCCCCTTCAGGTAAGACTGACTGGGTGAAAAAACCCTTCAGTGTGAGATCTTGGTGTGTGCTTGACTGTGTCTAGTGACTTTCCCGTTTCTTCTTCCATGATGTAGTTTCAGACCCCTGCTATCATGCATTTAATGATGGGTTCAAAAAACAGAATCTTATTTGAGATGGTGGTGAATGGAAGGTTTTCAAGCAATACATTTTTTAAAAATACATGGGTGGATGTAATAAGAAAACATACAGTGGTGTGAAAAACATTTGCCCCTTCCTGATTTCTTATTTTTTTTGGTCACACAAAATCTTCTTATCAAACACATTTAACCATTAGTCAAATGAAACACAAGTAAACAAAAAATGCAGTTTTTAAATGATGGTTTTTTTATTTAGGGAAAAAAAACCCAAACCTACAGGGCCCCTGTGTAAAAAAGTAATTCCACCTTTTAAAAAATAACCTAACTTTTTGGGGTATCACACCTGAGTTCAATTTCTGTAGACCCCAGGCCTGATTCGCCACCTGTTTCAATAAAGAAATCCAAATTTGGGAGCTGCCTGCAAGAAGGAGCCCAAAAAGCATCAAAAGCTAGACATTCCCGGGACCCAAGAATTCAGGAAAAAATGGAACAGAAGAAATTGAGTCTATCATTTTTAAAGGTTATAAAGTCATTTCTAAAGTTTTGGGGACTCCAGCGAACCACAGTGGGGCCATTACCCCAAAATGGAAAAAACATGGAACAGTGATAAACCTTTCCCCAGGAGTGGCTGGCCAAAAATTACCCCAAAAGCGCAGACGACCCCGAGAGGTCACAAAGACCCCAGGACACGTCAAAAGAACTGCAAGCCTTTTGCCTCAATTACGGCATTTTCCCGACCCCCCAATAAGAAGGGCTGGCAAAATGGCCTGCATGGCAGATTTCCAAGGCCAAACCACTGTTAAGCAAAAACTTTGGGGGCTGTAATTTTGCAAAGAAACATCTCAATGATTCCAAGTTTTTGGGAAAATACCTTGTGGATATGAGACAAAAGTTGAATTTTTGGAAGGAAAAATATCCACTTTCCGAAAGGAACCAGTTTTAGAAAAGAACATCATCCCAAAAGTAAAATATGGTGGTGGTAGTTGATGGTCGGGGGTTTTGCTGCTTGGTTTGGGGAAGGTTTCGGGTAGATGGAACCATGAAATTTTATTTATCAAAAAAACCTGAAGGAAATGTCCCCCATCTGTTTCAACTCAAGTGGTCTTTTGGGGGAACAGGACAATGACCCAAAAAAACCACAAATCCACCCCTGAATGGTGAAGAAAAAAAAAATGAAACTTTGGGTGGGGAGCAAAGTCCTGACCTGAATCCCAATTTAGATGCTTGGGATGACCTTAAAAAGGGGGTTCATGCTAGAAAAACCTCAAATAAAGCTAATTTCAAAATTTGCAAAGATGAGTGGCAAAATTCCTCCCGGCTTAAAAGCTCACTGCAAGTTTAAAAGCTTGTTTCAGTTTTTCCAAGGGTGGCCCAACCAGTTTTATTAGGTTCAGGGCAATTACTTTTTTCCCCCAGGGCCATGTAGGTTTGGATTTTTTTTTTCCCCAAATAATAAAACCCTCATTTAAAAAAATGCATTTTGTGTTTCTTGTGGTATATTTGACTAATAGTTAAATGTGTTTGATGATCAGAAACATTTTGGGGTGACAAAATGCAAAGAATAAGAAATGGAAGGGGGAAAAAGTTTTTTACACCACGTTGAACCCCAACACATGTTTAAACCCCTTAAAAAAAAAAAGGTTATGAAACTGGACAAATGTGCAGGGTGCCACAGAAAAGGGAGTTGGATTACTTTAATAGCCATTCCCCGGGGGCTCCACTTTTAAGTAAAATGAATAAACTGTTTTAGTAAAACACAGTTTGCTTGTTAGAAAATCATTTTGAAAAAAACCATAACTGCCCAAAAAAGTAAAGATTTATACAGGTTGTCATCTCGCTGAAAATGGATGAAACCCTTTGTATAATTTTGGGCAAAGTTATTACAACACTACTATTTTTAATTTTTGTAGAAAATAGTACGTATTTTTCAATTTTGAAACTTTATTTAAACAGATCAATTGTCTGTGCTTAACCCGGAAACTGCTTTTTAAAAAAACCCACTCACCTTTTTTTTGGGGAATTAAAACCGGGAGCCAAAGCATAGAAATGTTCTTAAACTGACTTGTCCCTTTTTTAGAAAATGAAAAAAAAAAAAATTCATTAAATTATTTTCTTTCCATCCCCCTATTAGGGCCCCTCTGGCCACACTGGACATGAGAACAAAAACTGTAAATTAAACCCAAATTTTTGAACAGCATTACTTTCAAAGACAGAGCCAACAGATCCCCATCTTGCCATGAGACCCACTGTTGAACCTTTAAGAAAGGCCGAAAAACAAACCCAAAAAATAACTCTTAAGAAATTCCCATTTATGTAGAATACCCAGGGGTCCCCCTTTTTTTTTGGTCTGGAACCCCGCAGATTTTTTTTCATTTCTCCCGCAACTGGGGTTTTTTTTTTTTTTTTCTGACCATCCTGGACCTGCTTTATCACCAGTCTTGCATTTTTGGACAAAAACAAATTCTATATTTAAGGGCTATACTTCTTTAATTTTATATCTAATATAACTGTGCATTCCTTTTTTTTTTTACTAGTTATTCATTATTATTCTTCCTAATTTTAAGTTCTTTCTTCTTTACTTGTAATGATGTCTTTGACATCTTGTAAAACCTTTTGTTATACCCCTTTTAATGAAAAGGTGCTATAGAAATAAATTTGTTGTTTATTTCTGTCCATCATCAAAATTTCACATCATGGTATGTTGGGGAAAAAAAAAAATAAAACAAAAGCCAAAAGGCCAAAAAAACTAAGAACAATTTCCTTTTCATGGTTCAAATTCAGAACCTTAATTGTTATGGTGCAGTGGTTAGTGTTTCACAAAAAAACACCTAAAATGAAATAAAAAGAACAAATGCTTTATTATTATTTTTCACTGTGTCTGAAATATTTTCATATGTTTTATGCATTCATTAAATAATCTTTTATGCTCCCAGGCATTTCTTTTAAAAGATTATAAATATCTGTAATTAACAGAGTTTAAGAGTTTAGTTTTTCGTCCCTTCATGAACCAGAGATGAAACCCCTGGGGAAACAAAACAATAACTGGACTGAGGAAAGTACACACCTGTACTTTTTTTTATTTGAAGCTTTTTGATTCTAATCATTCGTACATTTTTTTTCTTCTCATTTTGTGGGGGAAATCTCAGGGAGTGCCACCTGCCCTTTAAAAAAGACATAAGGCTGAATAAACCTGGGGGGAAGCAGTCCAAAACGTCTATACTTATTCAGAAAAAAACACTTATTCTTGTTTTATGTCAAGGCACAGCCTAAGGTTCTCATGGATTTTCAAAACCCCCCTTTAAAATTTAAAAGCCACAACAGCATTATCACTCTTTGGGGAAAAAAGGAAATCAAAACCCTTGGCCCTACCCTTGATCCCTCAAAACCCTGTTAAAAAAAACAAGAAAAAAGGGTTTTTT
>NW_024379781.1:0-49510 GCF_016835505.1 Polypterus senegalus
TGCTTCAGGTACGGTGCCATACAATAATGAACTATTGATAATGTTAAGAACAGGCGCTGCAAGAACATCCATTGCACTTTTTATTAGTTTTGTTGGCACTTGATCTAGGGAACGAGTAATGGGCTTCATTTTAGTAATTAAAGTTAAGACTTCCTGGTGAGTTACAGGATTAAAATTATTAAAGTGCTGAATGCAATGTGCGACAGGGTCTGCTAAGCTAGTATTTCGTATGTACTGTGATGCTGAGATCTGGGATCTTATATTTTTAATTTTCTCATTGAAGAAGTTCATAAAGTCTGTACTGCTAATATCTGATGGTATTTTGCACTGTTGATCTGAATTCCCATTAGTTAATTTAGCCACTGCTCTAAACAGTACCCGAGGATTTTTATTATTGCTATCTATTAATGTAGAATAGTATTCTGAGCGAGCTTTAAAGAAAGATTTTTTATATTTATTAACACTCTCTGTCCATGCAGTTTGAAAGACATGTAGCTTTGTTGTTCTCCATCTAATAATAATAATAATAATAGATTTTATTTATATCGCGCTTTATATTTAACAATCTCAGAGTGCTACAAAAGAAGAATAAAGTTAACAAACAAAAAAAAATCTATAGAAATAATTTAAAAGAAAGCCTTTCTAAAAAGATAAGTTTTTAGGCTTTGTTTGAAGGCATCAATCAACTGTGGGGCTCTCAAGTAGTCGGGGAGGGAATTCCACAGCCTCGGCACAACCGAAGAAAAGGCCCTATCACCCATACTGCTAAGTTTAGTTCTAGGAACTTGAAGAGTGTTGGTATGCACAGAGCGGAGGGTGCGTGAGGAAGTATGAGGGATAAGGAGTTCCTGTAAATACAGGGGAGCAGATCCATAAATGCACTGATGGGTACGGAGGGAAACCTTGTACTCAATTCTAAGTGGTACAGGGAGCCAGTGAAGGGTTTTCAAGATAGGAGTGATGTCGTCATGCTTTCGCACCCTCATCAGGATCCTGGCAGCGCTGTTCTGAATGTACTGGAGTCTCTGGATACTCTTGCCAGGAATCCCAATGAGGAGCGCATTACAGTAATCCAGCCTGGACGAGACAAAGGCATGGACAAGCCTCTCTGCATCTGCCAGGGTAATTGTTGGACGGAGTTTAGCAATGTTCCTGAGATGGTGAAAAGATGACTTACAGAGATGTTTAATGTGGGTGTCAAAAGTTAGTTAAGAATCCATTTTAACACCCAAGTTTGTAACAAAGAAGGTGATACTGGTGATGGTAGTGGAACGAAGCTGGTGTGGTGTGCCAACTAAAATGGCTTCTGTTTTAGATCTGTTTAGCTGAAGGAAGTTGAGCCTCATCCATGCCTCTATTTCCTCCAAACAAATAGTCAGTGCAGATGTTGGCAGAGGAGCAGTAGAGGAGGTGGGAGTAGTCCTAAGATAAAGCTGAGTGTCATCGGCATAACAATGAAAAGAAAAACCATGTCTGCTAATGACACTTCCAAGGGGGAGCATATAAATGTTGAAAAGGATGGGGCCCAACACAGAGCCCTGTGGAACACCACAGGTAACATTATGGGTGTGAGATTTTGCGCTGCCAAGTGCGACATCCTCAGTTCTACCGGTCAAATAAGATGTAAACCAATTTTGAACAGTTCCTGAAAGTCCAAGGGTGTATTGCAGACGGTGAAGAAGAATATCATGATCAATTGTATCAAAAGCAGCTGTCAGGTCAAGGAGAATGGGTTTTCGACACTCTAATTTAAGAGCTCGAGTGTTTTCATTAAACCAGGGAGAGTTTCTATGTGCTCTGATCACTTTTGTTTTAAGGGGAGCCACTGCGTCCAGAGCATCTCTCAAGGTCACATTATAATGTGATGTTAGCTGATCTAAATTGTATTCCACGTTTACATTTGATGTTAACTGATCTAAATGGTTTTCCTACAATTATATTCGACTTACTCAAAGTATCTATAAATTTTGAAGCAGAATTACAACCAACTGTCGTTGTTTTAATCTGTGAGTGCGTCAGCAAGGGCAGGACTAAATCAAATGTAATTAAGTAGTGATCGGAAATAACTTCATTTAATGGAGTAATATTTAAATTTTGAATTTCAACTTTGTAAGTTATAATTAAATCTAATGTGTGGTTATGATTATGAGTTGGACCTTTGACAATCTAAAAAAATCCTACTGAATTTAACAAATTTGCTAAAAGTGTCAGTTTCCACATCAATGTGTACATTCAAATCCCCCATCAGTACCACATGATCATAATTTATAGCCAAATCAGACAGAAGGTTGCTAAATTCAGTCATGAACAATGAATATGGCCCTGGTGGTCTGTAGACTAGCACTATAATTGTGTTGGAATCTGTTTTAATATTTAAAATGAATGCCTCAAAGGATGTAAAGTCGCCTACATTTTTAGAAGTGATTTGCATTTTGCTACAGTGAATTATTCCAAGTCCTCCTCCTCGACCAGAATCTCTAGACTTATGAAGGAGCGAGTATCCATCTGGTGACGCCTCTGCTAGGGGGACAGTGTCACATTTACTAAGCCAAGTTTCAGTGAGAAGACACAGATCAGATTTTGTACTTAATATGATATCATTTACCAAAACAGCTTTAGTGCCAAGAGAGCGGATGTTCAATAAACAGCATTTAAAACTGCGTGCTTCTGTCTGAACTGGTGATATATTTTTTGTTTTAATTTGAAGTACAGCTGCCCCTGGTGGAGGGTCTGGTTTTATCTCTTGGTCTAATTATACACGTTATTTTTTGATTATCAAGTAATTTAAGTTTTGCATCAAGACTAAGTTTACTGAATGCCTCACAACAGGGATTATGGGTAACAGCTTCAGGATAGTAGCAGGTGGGATAAACAACAGCCTGTAATTTAAGATCACATGACTGCGGCCTGGATGGTGCTCTAATCAGTCAACCAGGCAGTTCTGATGCCATATTTTGGGATAATACATAAGATCCCCTCCAGTTAGGATGAAGATCTCTTCTGAAAAATCCAGGCCTTTCCCAAAAAGCATCCCAAATGTTCACAAACGCTATGCTTTTATTTGCACACCAGGTTTCTAGGCAGCAGTGAAAGGAATGTAATCACCTATAAATCACATCCCTCTATATAATCTTGGTAAAGGGCCAGATACAACTAAATTCTGACATTTTCTTTTAGCTTTGAAGATTAATCCATCCATCCATCCATCCATCCTCTTCTGCTTATCCGAGGTCGGGTCGCGTGGGCAGCAGCTTGAGCAGAGAGGCCCAGACTTCCCTCTCCCCACCCATTTCTTCTAGCTCTTCCAGGAGAATCCCAAGGCGTTCCCAGGCGAGCCGGGAGACATAGTCCCTCCAGCATGTCCTGGGTCTTCCACGGGGTCTTCTCCTGGTTGGACGTGCCCGGAACACCTCACCAGGGAGATGTCCAGGAGGCATCCTGATCAGATACCCGAGCCACCTCATCTGACTCGTCTCGATGTGGAGGAGCAGCGGCTCTACTCTGAGCTTCTCACCCTATCTTTAAGGGAAAGCCCAGACACCCTATGGAGGAAACCCATTTCATCCGCTTGTATTAACGATCTCGTTCTTTCGGTCACTACCCACAGCTCATGACCATAGGTGAGGGTAGGAACGTAGATCGACTGGTAAACTGAGAGTTTTCCCTTACGACTCACCTCCTTTTTCACCACGACAGACCAATGCAGAGCCCGCATTACTGCGGATGCCGCACCGATCCGCCTATCAATCTCACGTTCCGTTCTTCCCTCACTCATGAACAAGAAGATGAAGTTCCTCTTTAATATCTGATATTGCTGTAAATAAATATCATTTGTGCCGACATGCAGCAATAAGGTAGATACTTCATCGTCAGCAACACGGTCCAATGAGGCCTCTATGTCAGAAATCTTAGCCTCTGCGAGGTATTTAACATTAACTGCTGGTTTAACATAGTTTGGAATTCTAACAATCTGCATTATGGAATTAACAGTTATGAGCACTTTCTTATTCTCAGTTTCCACAGGCACGATGTGGAGTGCTGAGAATCTTTTCTGGGTCCAAATTGGTGACCTGGGTGCCGAGGGACTAAATTTTGGCTTCTTAGACCCCCGTCTTACTGTTACCCACTCGCCCTGTGGCTGAATTGGTGTTGCTGACTTCGGCTGCGCACTAACTGGGACCTGGAGAGACTGAAGCCGAATCAGAAGTAACCTAACTGTCTAAACAAACTAAGTCGATCCAATTTTTGGGTTGCCTCCAAAGCCAGAGTGATTCTCAGTTCTAATGCTTATGCAAGACGTAACATGTGACACTCGGGACCAACACTTTTAGCTCGGTTTTCACAGCCCAAGGAACTGCTAAGGAAGTTAATGGATTATCAGAAAGAATTAATGAGGACCAGGAAGAGTTTGTGTGTGGCACTCTAAACTATTTACAGTCTAACTGGTGATTCTTCTTGCAGAATTTTCCAGAACTATCCTACTTAATTCCTCCTCAAATATATCAACATTTCAGTTTCAATTTAGTGTTAAGCCACCAATAATGTAGTGTGATACCCCCGAGTCCTTTACTGGCAGAATTCGTAAAGTCCTTGCATTCTCCACTATGTTGGTCCAACTAGAACTAGCAGGCTCTGTTAAAAAAGATGCAGATAAGAGAAGATGTCGGATGAGAGCAGATAACAGAATTGATGTCAGTGGTGGAATGGCTGTCAATCTTCAGAGGGAGGATGAGAGAAGGCATAAGAACACAATACCAACCCCTCGTTTGGCAGGTCATTACTTTCACCAGAGCCCTTAAGCTGTCTCCCGTGAATATGTGCTTGACAGAGTATGCATCACTAGTGGTGAGTTTATAAAATTTTCAGCAGCCTCAGAGTCCATTAATTCTTGTACACTTTCATTAAACTTTGCACCAGAACGCTCAGTGAATTCTTCAACAGTATTTGACTACAAACTTCAACTAACCAATGCTAAGTTTTGGTGATTTTACAGAATGTTCTGCATTGTGCTTACAGTTAGCAGCAATTTGTTCAAAATCTCCTTAAATGTATGCAGTGTTGGACAAAGTTTTGGTCGCAGCTCCAATCTTTAAGTCATTGTGCAAATTGTGTCATGACATGCTACTACAAGTGACAATGCCGTCTGGTGATGGATCATTGCATCATGCAAATGGTATCACAAAATGGCCGCTCACATTAGAAAACAAAATGGCGTTGTGGTAAATTCAAAACAAAAAAATAAAATTAATGAAAGTGTATGCAACATTATATGCAAAAAAAAGGTAGACATTCATTCCTTAAGAAATAAAAATTTGATAAAAGAAAAAATCCTACCCAATAACATGAGCACCTGGCTGCCTTCTTTCCATCTCATTGGCAAAGCTTACACGTCTTCAAAACAAACATAAAGAGTCTCACTAAATCGTTATCAGAAAGTCAAGTTTCTTTTCCTGTGGCAATTCAAAGCTGCACTTTCTAACTCTACACAGTGCTCTAAATCCTGCTTTGCTATTCAACCTTCCCAGAATACACTGCTTTCCAGTTCAGCTTGATAAACTTTCAGACTTTAGGCCTCCTCATATCTGAGATATGTCAGCTGAAAGGGTTAAAGTATCTGCCATAGTGTCTGAATCAGTGAGCGACACACAATCTGCTGTAGCAATTCATGTATGAAAAATTAATCAGCCTGATTGCACTTACTCACCACACCAACCTTTATGTAGGGTGGGCTTTCTTGCTGTCCTGAAGCTTATGTCATAAGGTTACCATGTGCCCTGAGCCTCTACAATGAAAACATCATTTTTCAGTTATCCTACTTCTACACTCAATTGTTTCTTTCACCCTCCATAAGAACTTCAGGATGGATAACAACACATCTGGGGCCTCATGTATAAACAGTGCTGATGCACAAAAATGTTGCGTACGCCCGTTTCCACCCTCACTTTGTGATGTATAAGAACTTAACTTGGCCTGAAGACATTCACGTTTTCATTATAGACCCCACATTGTGTGCACTTTTCTCCTCAGTTTTACAAACTGGTGGCACACAGCGTCAAAGCAGTGCTACTGTTCCTGTGTGGTCTTCCGTTATTCAGATCTGCATCAATGATGTGCACAATTTATTTGAACTCCCTCCATACTGCAAACGCTTCATAGCCTTTCCTGCAGCAACCTCGTGGTTCAGAAACAGTTTCATATCAAGAGCTCAAAACGCACGTGACCTCACTAGAAACTTGAATCACAATTTCAATATTACACAACCTGAGCCACTTTATGAACCATTTGCAATATTTGCATTATATGTACATGTTTATTGTACTTATGCTTTAATATTGTATATTTTTCATTGTTTTCTATCATATTATTATTATTTTACTATTTTATAGTAAAATAAGTTTAGGGAGGTTTTGCATATTAAATCTCATTGTACCATAAAATAACAATTAAGGAATTCAATTCAATAGAAGAGAGCGCATATTTACGGATGAGGACGACTGGCTTCTAAGTCGATTGAGATTTCCAAGAGCTATCCCCTTGGCGCTGTGTGCTGTTAGAATAATAGGATGTATACTTGATGTCATTTTTATGATGAAATGCATTGAAGTATGTATATTACATTATACAGACATATTTTTAAGTTCATTTAAGTTCCTCAATCCAACTAACATGCCTTCCAATGAGGAAGCAGAGACTGGGGACTCGGGGGTGGGCTTCCCCATCTCTAGGACTGAGGTCACTGAGGTGGTCAAAAAACTCCTTGGTGGCAGGGCCCCAGGGGTGGATGAGATACGCCCGGAGTTCCTCATGGCTCTGGATGTTGTAGGACTGTCTTGGTTGACACGCCTCTGCAACATCGTATGGACATCAGGGACAGTGCCTCAGGATTGGCAGACTGGGGTGGTGGTCCCCCTCTTTAAGAAAGGGGACAAGTGGGTGTGTTCCAACTACAGAGGGATCACACTCCTCAGCCTCCCTGGAAAAGTCTATTCGGGGTTCCTGGAGAGGATGGTCCGTCGGATAGTCGAACCTCGGATTCAGGAGGAACAGTGTGGATTTCGTCCTGGTCGCAGAACAGTGGACCAGCTCTACACCCTTAGCAGAATCCTGGAGGATGCATGGGAGTATACATGTGTTTTGTGGACTTGGAAAAGGCGTTCAACCGTGTCCCTCGGGGAATCCTGTGGAGGGTACTCCGAGAGTATGGGGTACCGGACTCCCTGGCAAGGGTGAGATCCTGCCCCAAGTGGAGGAGTTCAAGTATCTTGTGGTCTTGTTTACGAGTGAGGGAAGAATGGAGCGTGAGATCGGCAGGCAGATCAGTGCGGCGTCCACAGTGATGTGAGCTCTGCATCGGTCTGTCGTGGTGACAAATGAGCTGAGCCGTAAGGCAAGGCTCTCAGTTTACCAGTCGATCTACGTTCCTACCCTCACCTATGGTCATGAGCTATGGGTAGTGACCGAAAGAACGAGATCGCAAATACAAGCGGCTGAAATGAGTTTCCTCCACAGGGTGTCTGGGCTTTCTCTTAAAGATAGGGTGAGAAGCTCAGTCATCCAGGAGGAGCTCAGCGTAGAGCCGCTGCTCCTCTGCATCGAGAGGAGTTAGAAGAGGTGGCTCGAGCATCTGATCAGGATGCCTCCTGGACGCCTCCCTGGTGAGGTGTTCTGGGCACGTCTAACCAGGAGGAGGCCCCGGGGAAGACTCAGGGCACGCTGGAGGGACTATGTCTCTCAGCTGCCCTGGGAATGCCTTGGGATTCTCCCAGAAAAGCTGGAAGAAGTGGCCGGGGAGAGGGAAGTTTGGGCCTCTCTGCTTAAGCTGCTGCCCCCGCGACCCGATATTGGATAAGCGGAAGAGAATGGATGGATATTAATAATTAAACATGTGGAGATGGTGGCACAGCGGTAGCGATGACCTGGCACCCCATCCAGGGATTGTTCCTCCCTCGTCCTGTGTGCTTGCTGGAAGTGGCATGATCCTGGATGGGATGTATGGATGGAATAATTAAAGATGTATTACAAGGTTTTGTGATGTGGAATTTTGCATATAACTTGATAAATGTTTTGTATGTCTTTATTTATAATTTAGGCAAACCAATGTAAATTAGAGGTATTAATGTTTGCCCCACCTCCCCCCCCACCCCACCCCACCCCTTTTACGACTGTCTCTTTGTAATTTTATGACAGGATTTGGGGGGATGTCTTAAACCAGTTTTCCCCCACACAAAGCCAGGTTAGCTTAACATATGGTCTTGGGGGGTTGAGGTGTTAAAATGTACTATTTCTTTCATTGGTCTGAGATATGGCTGTTTGGAATTGGCTTGTCTCAGAGGCCTTTAAGTACCATGATGTCCTATTGGTTCTAGGAATTGGAGAGAACATCTATAAATGTACTTGCTCAATCACATTCTCTCTTTCTCTGACCTACATATGAAGAAGAAGCATCTCTCTCTCTAACCAACATATGATGAAGAAGCATCTCTCTAACCAACATATGATGAAGAAGCATCTCTCTTGCTAACCTGTAAAGATGAAGACAACACAATGAAGAGCACAGCTCAGCAGCCATATTGAACAGACATGTGGCTGAAAGCTGAGCACCAACAATGCTTTAACTAGAGACATTTTAAGTAACTGCAAGTCTGTGTGCCACCTGAATTACACATCACCATTTAATCAGGTTGTATGGTTGCCAATATTCAAATGTACTTTGCATTTTGTTATTATTTATGAATATTATCAGTAATACATTATTTTAAATGTAACTTAACTCCTGCTTGTCTTTTTGCTATATCTAATTGCCTGAGGTTGTAGATATAGAAGGGAAGGTGGGGATACGTTATATAGAGTGGTACGTCTGTGAGATTAGGCATTCTAAGGCTACATATTAATAATACAATAGGGGAAAGTAGAGCAATATATATATATATATATATATATATTACTCTACCAAGATAAAACACAAGGATTTTTCAATGTTCCTTAAAAGCTTTGATGAATCAGTGTTCTAAGCATACAGCTGGTTTTTGATTTATTACAGAGTCCATATTGTGGTGCTTGGATATGTGGAGAAAGAAAATGGATGGACAGGAAGTGGGGTTTGTACGTTTGACAGACACAGTACTGCTGCAGTAAATTATTTCATCTGACCTCCTTTTTTTATTTTGGGCACTGTGCGACTTTCTGAACTTGAACTTTTGAGTGTCATTCCAACAAGTTCCTTTTGTTGCTCATACCACTACCTCAGCCACCAAAAAGTAAGTTTTTTCCTTGCCTCCACTTCACTGAGTAGGATCTCCATTTTGCAATCAGTGAAGTTCTTCATTTTTATTGGTGCTTTTGGCATTGTCTTTTAACAAAACACTCAGCTGAAAGGACTATTTAAATTAATTTTCATATTCAAATATGCAACTTTATGAGAGGAGTCAGGGTGGGGCTGTAAGCGTGTGCACATACATTAAATTTTACGCTCATTGGGATTTGTAAAATGGAAATGAGTGGAGCTTCATGTACACACAGTTTTATGCATCTGGAATTTTTGTGCATACGCACATTTCTGTTTTTTTCTGTACTCCATGTTTTAGTATGAATTCTACACACGGCATTAAATATGAGGCCCGTGGTCAACTGAGGCCAATTGTTAGAAAGTGCCATAATTCATGGACTTGCTCTTTCAGTGCCTTCACGTCTTTTTGCACTTCTCAGTGATAACTTTATTCATCTTAGCATCAGCCATTGTGAGTCATGTTCAAGTTTATGGTCTAAAAGGCATAGTAGAAGAGTATTTAGAAATTGACAAAAGGAAGGAGAAAAATGTAGTCCAACATTCCAGGTGGGTCAACACCAGAAGAGACAAAAATCACCAGAAGATTAAAGTCCAATAAACAAGATATGTGTGGAACTCAAAACTCTGGTAGGAAAACATAGAAACACTTAAAGAATTGCTTAAGAATTTCCAGAAATATGGAAGATTGTGAACAGCATCTCAGCATTCTTTCTTTTTCATATTCTTTCCATGTCTGTTAAAAGTGGAGAAACGCCATTCTGTGTTCTTCTGGTGCTTTGTCACTGTATTTCGCTTCCCGGGTCCTCCCTGCGTGGAGTTTGCATGTTCTCCCCGTGTCTGCGTGGGTTTCCTCCGGGCACTCCGGTTTCCTCACACAATCCAAAGACATGCAGGTTAGGTGGATTGGCGATTCTAAATTGGCCCTAGCGCGTGCTTGGTGTGTGGGTGTGTTTCTGTGTGTCCTGTGGTGGGTTGGCACCCTGCCCAGGATTGGTTCCTGCCTTGTGCCCTGTGTTGGCTGGGATTGGCTCCAGCAGACCCCCGTGACCCTGTATTTGGATTCAGCGGGTTAGAAAATGGATGGATGGATGGATAATTTTATTTTATAACATGTCATAGTTTGCAGTTTTAAATCAATATGCTGTTCATTTTTTACTTAGTTTTGTGCATGTGGCCATTTGTAAAATAAAACAGTTAACCTCACAGGTGTTGTGCTTTTATTAAAGTAAAATTCAATGGCTCAGTTGATCAATTCTGATGTTTTCACAGAGATGTTATTTACAAAGAAATGACAGAATGTGTGCAATGTCTTTATATCTTACAGAGAGAAACGGATACGTTACACTTTGTATTATAAATGTATGGCGGACTTTGGAGATCAAAAGGAATTTAATGAATCTTTGAGGCTCACAAACAATGAAGTCCATGTGAACCCAAACTGGACAGAGGAGACACTGAAGACAATCAGCAACTTTATAAAATGTTCCTCAAGTAAAGCTGACATCATAGTGGATTATTATGATGACTGGTACAGGAGTGAAAGTAAAAGATTTGTTCAGTTCTTCTCAGACTGTCTAGACTGGATATCTTCTATACGGTAAATAACCTGATGTTCAGTATATTTATTGTTCATTCAACACTCTTTTCTCTCTTCTTCTTTTTAATTTGTAGTGTCATTTTGTGCATCAGCCTCTGATATGTTGCCATATTTTTTGTAAATCTTAGCATGTACAGCATGGCAGGTCAGTGACATAATCAGTGCAAGTCCAGGCTGTGCAGGACATCAGGCCACCAGTGTAATTTATACAAACCTCTGGACAAGCTGCCCTTTCTTGCACATTTTGACATTTTTTCATCTGAATTTGTTTTGGTTTTGAAAAATAAATTAATTAATTAATAAAGCTTTTTTTATTTTCTTTCGGGGAATGATAAAGAAAGACTTTTGATTACAATTTTATTATTTTGAATACAAATATGCAAGGAATGATAGCTCAAAGTGGGGACCCATGAAACAATTGTGTGTCTTTATCTTTTATTTTATTACTGTTCCAGTCCAAAAGTTTCCTTCAGTTAGGCCAGCTGTAGACATTTTGTTCCAGGCTATGAGTTTAGGCAGATGTTCCACTACAGCCTCATGTGACCTAACCAATGACAGAATAGAAGTGTGGGTCAGTTTATTGGCACCAGTCACCGGCCCTGTTATGTCTGCACTCGGCCCAAACTGCCCAGTGATTTGTTTCTTCTCCTGCCTGTCCTGATTGGAGCTCTCTGCTGTTTTAGTCCTTAACATTCTGATGAAGGTTGTGCTTATCCTCTGTTTTTAATGAATGGTATAGTTTTGAGACCTGTGTACACCTGACTCTCGTTCCTCTCTTTATAAATGTAAATTGTGTCTTAGGTGAGTCCTGTGAGTTTTTGTGTTTCAACCTCTTTTCTTGTTCTCACATCAGGTTTTTTTTTCATTTGCTGATGGACTTTTTAGCTCAGCCCCTCTAAAACGTCTATAACTGGGATATACAGTACAGTGATGAAGCAATGTTTTTTTAATTATTATTTTGTTCACTCTGGTGAGTTTTAAGACCACTAGTCGAATAAGTTTGGCAAAATACCTAAGCTAAAACAGTGACTCTTTGTAATGGCGATTGTCCCAGATGTCTGAGGTTTGTGTCTCTAAGGGAGTGTAAAGTCTAATTTGTGCAGGATATTTGTCATCTCTCGTGTACTACCCAATGCTGGTCACTCCTGACTGAGGTGTTTCTCTCACCAGCTCACCTCGGATTCTTTGTTTTTCTCCTGTTCTCATACTACTCAGGTCTCAGGTACTCAGCCCCACAAGTGGCCTGGCGCCTCGTGTATAAACGGTGCGTATGCTCAAAAATATTTGGTACATCATCCATTCCATGGGGTCAGTCATTGGGGCTAGATGGCTCTCTCATATGTGTTTGTCCAGTTAGGCTTTGACAGCTGTCCTGAGGGCAACTGGAACATTGCACAGTGAGCATTGCAGTCCGATCCAGGTCAAAATGTACTTTCCCAGGGAGATATTCGATGGAATTCCTGAATATGTCCCGGTATCTGGTGGTAAGTTCGTGTTCGGTCAGCGTCTCTGTGATATGGCCTTCTAAATTATGAAGTTCTTCCAGTATCGTTATGTGCATCAGTCCCAAACGCTCACATGTTGAACCTGATAGGAGAGGATTTTGACTCTACTATTGATTGAACTATTTCAAATTCTAGCCTGTGACTATGTCCCTTTATCAGGCATTCGGTGTGGAAAAGGCCCACTGACTTCATCACCTGCCGCAAACACAATTTCAGTCTCGTCTGGCTAGGAATTAGCTTAGGTTTATCCTGTAGACTCATGACTTTGCATGTTTCTCCCGAGTCCAATTGGCAATGTTGCCGGGTGCTGTGGAGCTGTAGGTTGGCAAGCCACTGTTTTGCTTGGGAGCTGGGTGACCTTATCATACTGGCGGTGTGTATGTGTCCGTCGGCATTGTCATCCTCCTCCTGTTCAAGCTTGGCTTGGGTGTCTACCATATATATGCAGCAGACGCTGGTCTCATTTCACTTTAAGGCACACCATCGCAAAGTGGTTCAGAGTTCCGCAGTGTCGGCAAACTTTGCCAAAAGCTGGACATGTGGCTCTTCCCCGGTTGTGTGTGCTACCACAGTACTGGCACTTTTCAGTGCTCCCGGGGTTGCTCTGAAGTTGTGATTTGATGGACTTGAATGTGCCTTGTGGTGCTGGCTTTCGGACGTCAGTGCCGTCAATTATTTCTTCCGCTTTGGCCTGTGTTAGTGCCTTCATTTGCAAATCTGTTTGCTATGCAGCTCAGCAGATGTCGATAACGGAATCAATCAATCAATCAATCAACATTTATTTATATAGCACATATTCATACAAAAAATGTAGCTCAAAGTGCTTTACAAAATGAATAGAGAAATAGAAGACACAATAAAAGATAAATATAAGTCAACATTAATTAACATAGAATAAGAGTAAGGTCCGATGGCCAGGGTGGACAGAAAAAACAAAAAAAAACTCCAAAGGCTGGAGAAAAAAAATAAAATCTGTAGGGATTCCAGACCACGAGACCGGCCAGTCCCCTCTGGGCATTCTACCTAACATAAATCAAACAGTCCTCTTTGTATTTAGCGTTTTCATGGAAGGACCTGATGATGATGGTCACGTAGACTTCTGGCTTTCAGTCCATCAATGCTGGGGCATCATGGTGCTTTGAGTAGGTGGTGGTGGCGCAGGCCGCCACCACAGAAAACCAGAAAAAGAAACAGAAGAGAGAGTTGGGGTCAGTATGGATTTTAGAGCCACCATGAATAGTTATTATGAAGAATTGAACATACAGAGTATCAGGATTAAGATAAAGTGAAGTTATGAGAAGGCCATGTTAAAGTAATGTGTTTTCAGCAGTGTTTTAAACTGCTCTACTGTATCAGCCTGGTGAATTCCTATTGGCAGGCTATTCCAGATTTTAGGTGCATAGCAGCAGAAGGCCGCCTGCCCGCCTCACCACTTCTTTTAAGTTTAGCTTTTGGAATTCTAAGGAGACACTCATTTGAGGATCTGAGGTTACGATTTGGAATATAATGTGTCAGACATTCTGATATATAAGATGGGGCAGATTATTTAAGGCTTTATAAACCATAAGCAGAATTTTAAAGTCAATTCTGAATGACACAGGTAACCAGTGTAGTGACATCAAAACTGGAGAAATGTGTTCGGATTTTCTTTTCCCAGTTAGGATTCTAGCAGCTGCATTCTGCACTCGTTGCAAATGATTTATATCTTTTTTGGGTAGTCCTGAGAGGAGTGCGTTACAGTAATCTAGTCGACTGAAAACAAACGCGTGAATTAATTTCTCCGCATCTTTCAATGATATAAGAGGTCTAACTTTAGCTATGTTTCTTAAGTGAAAAAATGCTGTCCTAGTGGTCTGATGAATATGCGATTTAAAATTCAGATTACAGTCAACGGTTACCCCTAAGCTTTTTACCTCCGTCTTAACTTTACTAAACTAAACGGAAGACAAAGTAAGTTCCTGTTCTCTTATCAAGCGGCGTCGTGTGCTTTCATCAGCAATACCTACCACCAGCCTGTTTCTAATTAGTTCATCTTTCAGCTGTTCATAATCACACGTTACAGCTTTCTCCCTTAATTTAGTTACAAATATGTCTATTGTCACACCTTCCTCTTGCATAAGGGATCCAAAGACAAAGCGCTCGAATATGACATTCTTTGTTGGCTTCAGATGCCTCTCGAAAGGGCAGTCAAGATGGTGGCGGCGTCCTTTTGC
Organism: Polypterus senegalus; assembly: GCF_016835505.1. Lineage (NCBI taxonomy): Eukaryota > Metazoa > Chordata > Cladistia > Polypteriformes > Polypteridae > Polypterus > Polypterus senegalus. Next base: position 14,602 of record NW_024379781.1, read on the forward strand.
TGTTCCTCCGTCAAGTGCAGATTGTGTCATTAGACGTGTTGGCAGTCACTACCCATTACTTGTCTGAGGGTGGCTGCTTGTACATCTGCGGGTTTCTCATGCAGTCTGGTGCTAACATAAAGTCCTGAAAGTCTGCTTTAAACATCTCCCAGTTTGTACCCAAGTCGCCGGACATCTTCATCTCAGCTGGAGGTGGTATGACGTTTGTGTACGTAGTTGCTTGGCTATAAAGTATTTTTCAGCTGGATATCTAGTTGATTTGTCCTAAAATCGTCGCGGTTGCAGTTCACACTTTTGACACCATGTTTATGTGTACAGACCACGCGGAGCCGTTTTCAAAAAGTCAGCTCTGTCTACTTTATTCAAACTGTCCATGCCAAACAGTCAACCACCAACAGGACTCACTGTCTGTTTATATAGTGTCAGCCACTAGGTGGCACCATAACCCCTTAACAAGAAGTGTGGTGAACAGGAGGACTTTAGGGACCTTAAAAACTGAAATATTTTGGAGGAATTAACTGGATAGGACTTGTTGGGCTGAGTGGCCTGTTCTGATGTTCTAACTGGACAGAAAAAGAAGAAAACTTTTTGAAATAAGCTTCCATACATATCATAAGACACCATTAATATCATTGTATTTATATGCCTATCTTTGTCTAATCCTGGATGTGTGTGACCACAAGACTGATAAAAGCTGCTCTTCAGTACAATGATGGCCATTAGAAGAAAAGCACTAAAGCACTAAGAGCACTAAAGTCATCGAAGACATTCATTCTGGAGACACAACAGTCACCTCTCAACACCTCAGAACCTACAAAATAGAAAGGACGTCAATCATAGAGCACCATACATTAAAAATTTATAATCTGTTGTATTTTAATGTGTGATTTTGTTAAGGACTCTTCCATTTTTTCTTTTTACTTATTTCCTTATTTATTTTTTCTTTGTTATTGTAATTCTTTGCTTTACTTTTTGTAAAGCACTTTCAGCTCACATTTGTATATGAAAATGTACCATAGAAGTAAATGTCATACTCTCATCATTTTTTTTCTTCTAGTTTACTACATGGCTTTGATGAACGTTCATTTTGGTGGATGTCTAATTTGTTTGAAGAGTACAAAGACGTAAATGGAGTCAACAACCTTCCACACCTCATCTCTTTATTTGCACCATTTCCAAACAAGGTGCCTCTCTCATTCATTAATGATGAAGCTACTTACTTTACTTCAGATTCCTGAGTCAATGTCACCCAGACAAAGTCGCCGTTCCACAGTACAAAGAGGCTTTACAAGATCTTGGGCGATGTGTACTCAACAGTCTTTGGGACGCTGTAAGGTATGTTGGTTTACTGATCAGTCAAATTTCAGCAGACTATAAAGAGTGATGGACACCTCTGACACAACCCTAGAGACGCAGTGATTGAGAAGATATTTCCTTATCTTTGTGCCAGGCTTTTATTTTTACTATTGACACCTTTTTCATTCCTTTGTTATTGTCCTTTGTTTCTTAATTGTTTTTCTCTTTGTCAGCTTTATCTACATTTAATTTTCTTCTGTCTCCTCTCTGATGTTTTATTGTTGCCTGTGTCCTCCATACTGATTAATTCTGTTTGTTTATCTGTTTATGGAGAAGGTAAAAACCTCCAAGGCTCTTCCAGTTCTCCTCTTCTTTGTCTTCCTTTCTTATTCTCGTTCTTCGTATCTCAACATCATTTGGGGTGTTGATGGCCTCTGTTAGACCCCTTTGATGATGAGCAGGTCTTATTTTCTTGTTCCTGGTCAGAGACACACCATAAAACAAAGCAAATTGAATTTATTTAACACAGATGTAACAGACAGTTTGACCCGGTCTCAGTATTTGACTCATTTCTGTTTTTTGATCACATCTTGACTCCTGGATACTTTTAGAATCCAACATGTCCTGCTGTCCTGCGCGATTCTTTGTTAATTCAGGCGCTCCTGGAAGTTTTATCAGTTTCAATCCTGCCACTTAATGTTGTCGTGAGATTAGCTCACTGTCAGTACCTCCATTATCTTACTTTTCTTTTTATTTATTTGACTGACTTGTTTTGCCAAAGCAGCTTAAAACATTTGAGATGTAACTGGTTCCATTTCTTTTGGTTTTCCCATTAGTGCATTGACAGGCCAAGTCACTTACTCATAGTCACAACATGTCTGTACTGCCATTTGAACTCACATCCTCAGAAATCCAAAGCCCCATTCACTACACCACACTGCCTGCCTGTTATCTCGATTATCTTGGTTTCCATTGGCTAATGAAACACACGCCACTTACTGATTGGAGAACTCCACTTGAGCACATATTGCATGGAGTCCATTGTGCTTGACGACGTGTATTCGGTTTATGATGGGCCCATCTTTACAGATTTGCCACTTAAACACTCCTAATGAGATTTATTCTGAATGTTCAGATGTATTTTAAAGTGCAGCTCCCACCTCATTGACCATATCATTGATTTATTTACTTCCAGAACCTCCTTGTCTAAGGGTCACTGTCATCTCCTGTCCTGTTCTGAGCTGAAGGCTATCAAGGCTTATATTTGTTTAAATCTGGAGAATTGTTTTATTAGACCATCTGGCAGTCCTGTTGCAGCTGGAGTTTTTTTTATTGTCTCCAGAAAAACTTGTATGGATTTTCTGGAACGTAATTAGATTACAGTAAAAAAAAAAATTAGGAGTGGCACGGTGGCACAGTGGTAGCGCTGCTGCCTCGCAGTTACCTGGGTTAGCAGCTCCATTCTGCACTCGTGACGCATGTTCTCCCGTGTCTTTTGGTCACTTCGTGGCGTGGAGTTTGCATGTTCTCTAGTCGACCCGTGGGTTTCCTCCCACAGTCCAAAGACATGCAGGTTAGGTGCATTGGCGATTCTAAATTGTCCCTAGTGTGTGCTTGGTGTGTGTGTGTGTACCCTGTGGTGGCCTGGCGCCCTGCCCGGGGTATGTTAACTGCCTTGCGCCCTGTGTTGGCTGGGATTGGCTCCAGCAGACCCCCATGAGCCTTGTGGAACACCATATCGGATATCATGTGTCTTTGAGTTGTAATTCCCACAACTAACAAAAAATTTTCTCCCTGTCAGGTAGGATTCAAACCAATTTAAGACCCTGCCAGAGAGGCCCACCTATTGACTAAGGTGATTTCTAAGAATATTGTGATCAATGGTGTCAAATGCAGCACTCAGATCTAAGAGGATGAGAACAGATAAATGGCCTCTGTCTGCGTTCACTTGCAAGTCATTTACTACTAGAGCCAAGGGGTCAGGTTTATGTTTCTTAAGAAGGGGTTTAACTACAGCAGTCTTAAGACAGTCTGGGAAGACCCCAGTATCTAGTGACAAATTTACTATGTCCAGAACATTATCAATTAGCACGCCTGATACTTCTTTGAAAAACCTTGTTGGTATTGGGTCAAGGACGCAGGTGGAGGGTTTTAATTGAGAGATTATTTTCTTTAAATCAGGTAAATCTATCCTAGTGAAAGAGTTTAATTTGTTTATAATATAGTGGGTTAGATAATGGATGGATGGATAAAGAATAATGAGCTCTTCCTCTGATTTCTTCCATTCTTCAGCTAATGACAGCTTTCACTGCATCTGCTAAACTTAACTTACGTATTGCTTTTAATTCAGTTTGTATCAGCGAGGGGGATAAGTGGAAGTCTGCTTTCAACACGTCACTGGGGCGCTGTACACAGTCATGCTGTAAGATTTGGCTAATCCACCAACACTATTTCTGTTTTTTTAATGAAAGCTTTTGTGATTTTTTTGGTTCATTTAGTGTTGGTGTACATCAGTGATATCTTAATCCTTTCTAATGATTCCATATCTCATGCAGTTCATTTAAAGGAGATTTTCTCACATCTTTGTACAAATAATTTGTCAAATCAGACAAGTGTGAGCTTCACAAGACTTTAGTACTGTTGTTGGATTATCATGTCAGCCATTCTAGTGCTGAAACAGATGCAGAGAAGGTCTCCATGATTTTGAACTGGGAACAGCCTTGAAGTATGAAACATGCATATTTTTTTTATGTTTGAACACTTCTGCTGTTGCTTTATTAAGATTTGTTCTTCCCTGATGGCTGCTGTTACTTTGGTTTATTTTACTATCACTCACTAAGAGGGGTACCAACACATTTTGAAGCCCAGCAGGCCTTCGATAATCTAAAGACTAGATTCATGTCTGTCACCATTTTAACATTTACCATTCCAATGGAGGTAGATGTGTTTAGTGTCAATATGGTGGCTTTGTTATCACAGCACTTTGCAGTTATGGACAAATTACACCCATGTGCTTCTTTTTTGAAGAAATTCTGTGCTTCTCACCAGAACTATGATGTAGAGGATCGTGAAATGTCAGCTGCTAAATTAGCTTTACAAGAGTGGTGACATCGGCTCTTGAGTTTATTTATTTTTATACTCCTTAAGAATCTTAGTTACTTGAAATCTGCCAAGTGACTTAACTCTAAACAAGCTCTCTGGTCCTTGTTTTAAGTCAGTTTAACATTTTAATTTGACCTGCTGATCACAGTCTGAATTCAGATGCACTTTCCAGATTGAATGAGCCTGATGTGGTGGTGTTTGAACCCAAATGGTCCAATCCTCCTCCACCTCATGAGACACCTGATGAAGAGTCATTTGTTCCTGATCCAGCCATTTGTACAGTTTCAGGTAGAGTCATTCATCACCCTTTTTGGGACACCCTGGTGTTTTTAATACTTTACAATTTATACAACAGTTTTTCAGGCGGCTAAATTTAGCTCAAGATGTTAAAGTCTCTGTGAGGGTATGTGACACGTGTTGTCATTTTAAACATTTGTTTCTACCATTTGCCCCTGCCACACAGTCTTAAGAGGATATAATGGTGGATTTCATAACTGATCTGCCAGTCACTCTAAGGGTCATACTACCATTTTGTCATTGGGGATTGTTTTAAAAGAGCGTTCATTTTATTCCCCTGTTCCCTTCCTTCCACAAAGGAATTCATGGAAATGTTTATTTGACATTTCTTTAAATTCCACAATGTTATGATGTCCAGTCTTTCTGATCGGGGTCTCCAGTTGATGTGTTGATTCTAGGAGGGGTTTTGTAACAAGGCGGGTATCCAAGTTAAACTTACTGCCAGTCATCACTCAGAGTTTAACCTCCTTGACATTGCATTTTATTTCCAAAAACACATGTGGCATGAAAAATTACATTTTTATTAAATTTCATAACTATAATAAAAATACACATAAGAATAGTAATGATGAATAAAAATATAAGAAGAAATGAACAATAATAACAAAAATAATAACAGTAATAATAATACCATTAATGATACCAAAACAGCATATAATCTCAAAATGTGTAGTAAGTATTAAAGCACGGAGAAAGACTCAATCCAACGTCACAGTTGGGATGATAATCACGGGTTTCTTTCCAGATTGATCAGTTTTTGAACAGCACACTGCACAGTTATGAGTTGGATTCTGTTTTATTTTTTCTACTAGAGGTATATAATCAATAAAATGTCTACCAATAAGACACTCTGGACTGATCCACGATGTTCTGGGTCGACCACGTGTCTTTAGCAGTAGTGAGGATGATGGATGTGCGGCAATGCTGGCATGTAAAGTTTGTATGAGACTCCGTTTCACCAGCTTTTTATTTGTATAAGATGAATGCATTCCTAATGCACTGTTCCACCAGGTGACAAAATATTTTTTTCTAGTATTTCTTTTGAGAGACTGTAGCTGCATTATGTAAAGTGTTAAGAAAACAAACGTCTTTCGTGTCTTTCCATTCCAGCGCAAGCACCTTACCTTTTTGCCAGGCTACTAGCACACCTCTCTGTCATTTAGCTCTGCCAAAGTCTTCAGGTGTGCCGTGACGGTGGGGACACTCTGTTCCATATGCGCCAGTCTTTCTTTCCAGTAAGATGTCAAATAGCTCTGGCGAAGTATAAAAACTGTCCATGGTTACACAGTAACCTTGATCCAGCAGAGCATCAATCAGAGTCCACACTGATGACCCAGCAACTCTGTACTGATTGTATTGCAGATCAGATATTGTACCTTCCCAGTGTATAGGACCTAATTCCAAGTGTATCCCATTTTAGATTCACAAAGCTCGTAAAACTTAACTTCAAATCTTGCACTCTTTGACGTGATGTATTGTATCCATGACAGTCCGCCCATCTAAGCTATGAGACTTTCATCAATGCTGACATCACAGTCTGAAATTTAAACACTCTGACATTTTGGTACAATGGCCCGGTATATCTTGCAAATTTTCGTCAGTTTGGGTGCTGGATCGGTATTTTCATCAAAGTCTTCATTGATGGTAAAGTACAGATATTCCATAATTAGTGAAAACCTGAACTCAGATGTAATTTCTCCAAAGCCCGAGTGATTCTTGGTTCTAACGCTTACATTAGACACATCTATACTGTGGCCCGAGTGACACTCAGGACTAATGCTTTTAGCTTGGTTTTCACAGCTCGAGTAGCTGCTAAGGAAGTTAATGCAAAAGGACGTTAATGGATTATCAGAAAGAATTAGAGCGTGGCACTCTAAACTGTTTTCAGTCTAACTGGTGATTCCAGAATTTTCCTGAACTATCCTATTTAATTCCTCCTCAAATGCATCAACATCTCAGTATCAATGAAGTGTTAAGCCACCAATAATGTAGTGTGATACCCCTGAGTCCTTTACTGGCAGAATTCGTAAAGTCCTTGCATTCTCCTCTATTTTGGTCCAACCAGAACTCTCTTAACTTTTAAAAAAAGATGCAGATAAGAGAATTGATGTCAGAGGTGGAATGGCTGTCAATCTTCAAAGGGAGGATAAAAGAAGGCATTAGAACACAACACCAACCCCTCGTTTGGCAGGTCATTACTTTCACCAGAGCCCTTATGCTGTCTCCCGTGAATATGTGCTTGACAGAGTATGCATCACTAGTGATGAGCTTATAAAATTTTCAGCAGCCCCAGAGTCCGTTAATTCTTGTACACTTTCATTAAACTTTACACCAGAACACTCAGTAAATTCTTCAACAGTGTTTGACTACAAACTTCCACCTAACCAATGCTAAGTTTTGGTGATTTTACAGAATGTTCTGCATTGTGCTTACAGTTAGCAGCAATTTGTTCAAAATCTCCACATTGTATTTGCAGTGTTGAACAAAGTTTTAGTCGCAGCTCCAATCTTTAAGTCATTGTGTAAATTGTGTCATGACATGTTACTTCAAGTGACAATGCCACCTAGTGATGGATCATTGCATCATGCAAACGGTATCACAAAATGGCCGCTCACATTAGAAAACAAAATGGCGTTGTGGTAAATTCAAAACAAAACAATACAATTATTGAGTGTATACAACATTATATGAAAAAACATTCTTTAAGAAATAAAGCTTTGATAAAAGAAAATACCCTACCCAATAACATGAGCACCTGGCTGCCTTCTTTCCATCTCATTAGCAGAGCTTACACGTCTTCAAAACAAACATAAAGAGTCTCACTAAATCGTTATCAGAAAGTCATGTTTGCTTTCCAGTGGCAATTCAAAGCTGCACTTTCTAACTTTACACAATGCTCTAAATCCTGCTTTGCTTTTCAGCCTTCCCAGAATACACTGCTTTCCAGTTCAGCTTGACAAACTTTCAGGCTTTAGGCCTCCTCATATCTGAGATATGTCAGCTGAAAGGGTTAAAGTATCTGCCATAGGTGTCTGAATCAGTGAGCGACACACAATCTGCAGAAGCAATTCATTCATGAAAAATTAATCAGCCTAATCACACTTACTCACCACACCAACCTTTATATACGGTGGGCTTTCTTGCTTTCCTGGAGCTTATGTCATAAGGCTACCATAACCTGTGCTTATGCACAAAAATAGTGTGGATACGGCTGAACTCACTTTGATTTGCATATTGAATCTCATTGTACCATACAATAACAATTAAGGAATTCAATTCATTTCAATAGAAGAGAAGCGCGTATTTACGGATAATGACTGGCTTCTAAGTCGATTCAGAGCTATCCTCTTGATGCTGTGTGCTGTTAGAATAATAGGATGTATACTTGATGTCATTTTTATGATGTAATGCATTAAAGTAGGTATATTACATTATACAGACATATTTTTTAAGTTCATTTAAATAATGTATACTGGTAATAATTAAACGTGTGGGCACGGTGGCGCAGTGGTAGCGATAACCTGGCACCCCATCCAGGGATTGTTCCTCCCTCGCGCTGTATGCTTGCTGGGACTGTCATGATCCTGGATAGGATGTATGGATGGAATAATTAAACATGGATTACAAGGATTTTTCAATGTTCCTTAAAAGCTTTGATGAATCAGCGTTCTAAGCTTATAGCTGGTTTTTGATTTATTACACAGCCCATATTGTGGTTTATGCCCATATTATTGGTTATGAGGAGAAAGAAAAAGGATGGTCAGGAAGTGGGGGTGTTTCCTTTAGAAGCAAAAGCTCCTTAGTTGGAATAAGTTCTTTTAAATTGCGGCGTGTTAAGTAACCAGAAACTATATAGATATAATGTAAAAGGCAATATCATTCCCATAGTGATACGGCGGTACAAATCACTTAATAGGAAATCACTTAGCTTTCTTTAATAACGATTTACGCTGCATTACAAATGGAGAAAGCCATAGCAGACAATACACAAGGTGGGAACTTGATGTATACAGTCTGCCATTTTCCATTGCTGTGCTGAAAGGATGTTCAGGATGGATGACGATAACATCATCCGGCCGTCAGCGTCAGTGTTTTGGCAGTAGTCTAAGCCTTATATACTGTCTGCTCCACATGCAGGCTCTCTCTGGTCTCCAAACAAGGAAAGGAAAGGACTCAATTTCATCTAAAAAATAGTACAATGCCTTCGCAGTTGTCCCCTTCATTCTTCAAACTGCTAACCTAGTGGTTTCTTAATGCAGGCAGACTAGCCCACATGTTTCAAACTTGGCTTGCACATGTGAATGAATCCATAAAAGTGTTTTACAGAGACAGTGACATTAACTTTAATATTATAACAAACTTATTATAACAGGGGGTTGGTACGTATGACAGACACAGTACTGCTGCAGTAAATTATTTCATCTGTCCTCCTATTTTCTATTTTGGGCACTGTGCGACTTTCTCAACTTGAACTTTTGAGCGTCATTCCAACAAGTTCCTTTTGTTGCTCATACCACTGCCTCAGCTACCAAAAAGTAAAATTTTCCTTACCTCCACTTCACTGAGTGGGACTGCCATTTTGCATTCAGTGAAATTCTTCTTTTTATACATGCTTTTGTCATTGTCTTTTAACAAAACACCCAACTGAAAGGGCTATTTAAATAGATTTGCATATTTAAATATGCAACATTATGGGAGGAGTCGGGGTGTGGCTGTAAGCGTGTGCACGTACATTAAATTTCACACTCATTGGGATTTGTAAAATGGAAGTGAATGGAACTTTGTGTACGCACAGTTTTATGCATCTGGAAGTTTTGTGCGTACGCACATTTCTGTTTTTGTCTGTACTCCATGTTTTAGTGTGAATTCTACACACTGCATTATATAAGAGGCCCCTGGTCAATTGAGGCCAATTGTTAGAAGGTGCCATAATTCATAGACTTACTCTTTCTGTGCCTTTACATCTTTTTGCATTTCTCAGTGATAACTTTATTCATCTCAGCATCAGCCATTGTGAGTCGTGTTCAAGTTTATGGTCTAAAAGGCATAGTAGAAGAGTATTTAGAAATTGACAAAAGGAAGGAGAAAACTGTAGTCCAACATTCCAGGTGGGTCAACACCAGAAGAGACAAAAATCACCAGAAGACCAAAGTTTAATACACAAGATATGTGTGGAACTCAAAACTCTGGTAGGAAAACTCAGAAACACTTAAAGAATTGCTTAAGAATTTCCAGAAATGTGGAAGATAGTGAACAGCATCTCAGCATTCTTTCTTTTTCATATTCTTTCCATGTCTGCTAAAAGTGGAGAAACGTCATTCTTTGTTCTTCTGGTGCTTTGTCACTGTATTTCCTAAATGTCACATGTCCTCTTCATGTCTCCTTTATATACACTTTCAGCTACAAAAATATCAGAATAATATTACCATTTGCATAATTTTATTTTGTAACTTGTCACAGTTTGCAGTTTTAAATCAGTATACTGTTCATTTTTTAGTGTTGTGCATGTGGCCATTTGTAAAATAAAACAGTTAAACTCACAAGTGTTGTGCTTTTATTAAAGATAAATTCAATGGCTAAGTCGATCAATTCTGATGTTTCCACAGAGATGTTATGTAGTAAAAAATAACAGAATGTGTGCAATGTCTTTATATCTTACAGAGAGGATCAGATACGTTACACTCTGTATTATAAATGTATGGCGGACTTTGGAGACCAAAAGGAATTTAATGAATCTTTGAGGCTCACAAACAATGAAGTCCATGTGAACCAAAACTGGACAGAGGAGACGCTGAAGACAATCAGCAACTTTATAAAATGTTCCTCAAGTAAAGCTGACATCATAGTGGATTATGATGAAGATGATGATGATGATGACTGGTGTGAAAGTGAAAGATTTGTTCAGTTCTTGTCAGACTGTCTAGATGGGATATCTTCTATACGGTAAATAACCTGATGTTCAGTATATTTATTGTTCATTCAACACTCTTTTCTCTCTTCTTCTTTTTAATTTATAGTGTCATTTTGTGCATCAGCCTCTGATATTCAGCTGAATCATTCTCTGATAACAGAGCAGAATCAACAGCTCCTTTCATTTAGATCAGGTTGCCCAGGTCCAGGTGTCATCCCTTACTTATATGCCTTTGAAGTTCTGCTCAAGCCAGACTAATAGACACTGGAGGAGCAACACAGTAAAATATTGCATTTCGAAGATGTCACCATATTTTTCGTAAATCTTAGCATGTACAACATGGCAGGTCAGTGACATAATCAGTGCAAGTCCTGGCTGTGCAGGACATCAGGTCACCAGTGTAATGTTATACAAACCTCTTGACAAGCTGCCCTTTCTTGCACATTTTGTGATTTTTTTCTCTGAATTTGTTTTGGTTTTGAAAAATAAATAAATAAAGCTTTTTTAAATTTTCTTTTGGGAAATGATAAAGAAAGAAGGAGTTTTGATTAAAATTTTATTACCTACCTGGAGTGCCCAGAAGTACAAGATGTTCAGTGCTCAAAGACATGGCCAAGGTAAGGAGGGCTGAAACCCAACCACCACTGAACAAGAAACATAAGTTGAAACGTCAAAACTGGGCCAAGAAATATCTGAAGACAGATTTTTTTCAAAGGTTTTATGGACCGATGAGATGAGAGTGACTCTTGATGGACCAGATGGATGGACCTGTGGATCAGTAATGGGCACAGAGCTCCACCCAACGTGGAGGTGGGGTACTGGTATGAGCTGGTATTTTTAAAGATGAGCTAGTTGGACCTTTTTGCATTGAAGATGAACTCAAAATCAACTCCCAAACCTACTGCCAGTTTTTCGAAGACACTTTCTTCAAACAGTGATACAGGAAAAAGACCATGATTTTTATGCAGGCCAATGCTCCATCACTTGCATCGAAGTTCTCCACTGCGTGGCCAGCCAGTAAAGGCCTTAAAGATGAAGGAATAATGACATGGCCCCCCTTCCTCATCTGACCTAAACCCTATCGAGAACTTGTGGGCACTTCTTAAACTCTAGATTTACGGGGGAGAAAAACAAAACACCTCTCTGAAGAGTGTCTGGGAGGCTGTAGTCACTGCTCCACAAAAGCTGATCGTCAACAGATCAAGAAACTGACAGACTCCATGAATGGAAAGGCTTATGACTGTTATTGGCAAGAAGGGTGGAATATTGGTCATTGATTGATTGATTGATTTTTTTTGAAATGTCAGAGATGTTTATTTGTATATTTTGAGGTGTTTGTTTATTATTCTCGCTATAACAACAGATGAAAATAAACAAGTGAGATGGGAAAATTTTCATTTTTCCTTTAGTTGCATAATAAATCTGCACACTAATAGTTGCCTAATAATTGTGCACATATGTATTCCCCTGATGATGTTCACACTCACATTTCCATTGTGAAACATTCAGGTTTCAGGTTTATTACCATTTTGGATTGACTGATAGCACTGTGTTTGTTCCATATTAAAATGAATCCTCAAAATACAACGATCAATTCTGATGTTTCCACAGAGATGTTATGTAGTAAAAAATAACAGAATGTGTGCAATGTCTTTATATCTTACAGAGAGGATCAGATACGTTACACTCTGTATTATAAATGTATGGCGGACTTTGGAGACCAAAAGGAATTTAATGAATCTTTGAGGCTCACAAACAATGAAGTCCATGTGAACCAAAACTGGACAGAGGAGACGCTGAAGACAATCAGCAACTTTATAAAATGTTCCTCAAGTAAAGCTGACATCATAGTGGATTATGATGAAGATGATGATGATGATGACTGGTGTGAAAGTGAAAGATTTGTTCAGTTCTTGTCAGACTGTCTAGATGGGATATCTTCTATACGGTAAATAACCTGATGTTCAGTATATTTATTGTTCATTCAACACTCTTTTCTCTCTTCTTCTTTTTAATTTATAGTGTCATTTTGTGCATCAGCCTCTGATATTCAGCTGAATCATTCTCTGATAACAGAGCAGAATCAACAGCTCCTTTCATTTAGATCAGGTTACTTATATGCCTTTGAAGTTCTGCTCAAGCCAGACTAATAGACACTGGAGGAGCACAGTAAAATATTGCAGAGATGTCACCATATTTTTCGTAAATCTTAGCATGTACAACATGGCAGGTCAGTGACATAATCAGTGCAAGTCCTGGCTGTGCAGGACATCAGGTCACCAGTGTAATGTTATACAAACCTCTTGACAAGCTGCCCTTTCTTGCACATTTTGTGATTTTTTTCTCTGAATTTGTTTTGGTTTTGAATAAATAAAGCTTTTTTAAATTTTCTTTTGGGAAATGATAAAGAAAGAAGGAGTTTTGATTAAAATTTTATTACTGTATGAGAGGAGAGGAATGAAGGTCAGTAGGACCACCAAGACAGAATACATGTGTGTGAATTAGAGGAAGGTCAGTGGAATGATGAGAATGAGGGAGTAAAGTTGGCGAAGGTGGAGGAGTTTAAATACTTGGGATCAACAGTACAGAGTAATGAGAAGTGTGGAAGAGAAGTGAAAAAGAGAGTGCAGACAGGGTGGAGTGGGTGGAGAAGAGTGTCAGGAGTGATTTGTGACAGACGAGTATCAGCAAAAGTGAAAGGGAAGGTCTATAGGACGATAGTGAGACCACCTGTGTTATATGGGCTGGAGACGGTGGCACAGGAGACAGAGCTGGAGGTGGCAGAGTTTAAGATGCTAAGATTTGCATTGGGTGTGACGAGGATGGACAGGATTAGAAACGAGGACATTAGAGGGTCCGCTCAAGTTGGACGGTTGGGAGACAAAGTCAGAGAGGTGAGATTGCGTTGGTTTGGAATGATGCTGGGTATATTTGGAGAAGGGTTCTAAGGATAGAGCTGCCAGGCAAGAGGAACAGAGGAAGCCCTAAGAGTAGGTTTATGGATGTGCTGAGAGAGGACATGGAGGTGATGGGGGTGACAGAGCAAGATGATGAGGATGGAAAGATATGGAAGAAGCTGATCCACTGTGGCGACCCCTAACAGGAGCAGCCGAAAGAAGAAGAAGATTTAGGCATCTAATTTCTTAGGCATCTCTGCCACGTTTGTTGTTCCTCTAATGGTCTCATTTCTTATTCTGTCCTTTTTCATCATTCCACACACATCCATCTCCACATTCTCATTTCTGCTACATCAAACTTCTTCTCCTGTGCTCCCTTTACTGTCAATGTCTCAGCTCCATACATCATTGGTGGTCTTCCCATTGTCTTAAAATCCTTACCTTTTTTCTTTGCCTTAATTCATCTATCACACAACACTCCTGATACGTTCTTCAAATTGTCCCATCCTCACTGCACTCTGTGGGTTATCTCTGCATCTAATTCTCCATCTTGGCCTACCACTGATCTTGATATTTAAACTTCTCCACTCTTTTCAGTAGCTCATCCTGCAGGCTAACTTCTGAATCCTGATTATCACTAAACCTGAAGTATTCTGTCTTCTTCTTTTCATCTTCAACCTTCTAATTTTTCAAAGTCCTTCTCCATTCTTCCTACTTCCTCTGCATTTCCTCCTTTCTGATGTTACACAACACAATGTCATCAGCACAAAGCCTGCACTGAGGGGATTGCTCTTTTATCCCACGAGTCAACACATCCATAATCAGATCAAATCCCAAATCATTTTGGGAAACTCAGAGTTCAGTGGAGTGTGGCTTGTTGTCTTGGCCTGGAAGTGTAGCAGCTGGTCGAGTTAATGCACGCCTGTCTTTTTTGCTTTTCGCTTTTCAAAACCATTGTATGTTACACCAGTCTAAAACGTTACAATGGAGCAGAACTCGAAACAGAACAAGTTAAAAAAGGTACTCGTGGTGTAACATCCAGGTAAATTCAAGGGCAGTGCAGACACCGTAGCCCTCAATGGACTGAGTTCAGTTGGTCGCTTCAAGACCCTTATCCGTTTCTTTCAGGATTGTGGGGGCCAAAGGCCATCCCACCAGGACTGTGCAAAAGGCTGAACACGGCCAGTGCTGTGTTTCTGTCTTCTTCTTCTCGCTATGCTGTTGAAATTTAACAAGAGTTGTTAATCAAGCGGGTTTTCCCTTTGGAGTTTTTGTGCACGCTGTTGTAAACGTATTGTGACGATGTTCAATTCAGCAAAGCAATGCTTGTGGCACTGAAAAACGTTATTAGATGTGCAGCCTGTTAAAACTGGGACATTTTGATTTAATTCTGTTATTTATTGGAATGCACAGCCTGAAATATGGACTGTCCCCATCACAGGAACATCTGATCACCTTGTAAATTAGTGTTGGTGAAATAGTCACTTCACTGAGATCTTCATTCCCATGTAGATGACATTTTGTTTTCTTTGCTTATGTTTTATAGTTTCTCAGTTAGGAAGATCTTTAAAGCTACAGTGGTTTTCAATCCATTTGACAAGAGTGGACTGTTTATAGTTAGAGGATGTCTTTCTTGACCCGGGGGGTTCTCTATGGAGTCTTCAATGGCTCGCGTGATTAACATTCAATCAAAGAGTGGGGGTCCCCAGTGGGGTTTTGAGCGACTTAATCAATTAACAATAGAAGAGCGGGTTGCTTCTGGATTTGCTGCCAGTGGACCTCTGTGGACCGGTGACAGTTTACAGACAGCTTTCATTGACCGGCAGTAGGCAATAACAACGCTGATATACTTACTACGCCTACCTTTTCACAGAAATGTCTACAAACCAGAGCTGGTCCATGGGGAACACTGGCTTAAAGCACTGGGAGGAGTGAAATACTGCTGCACTGGTTCTCTTTAATTCTGTTTCCAGTCAAGCCACTGGGAAGACTTCATACACCAGAAAACACCTGATGGAAAGGTTTACTGTGGGCCCAGCTGGACAGGAAGATGCTGGATTGACTGAATGCAAACAGCCAGTGATGGCAAGTAGCCTGCTGGTTTTTCAGTAATTTGTATTGGGGATCTCATCACCGTCAACAGTGGCTATCAGAGGTGAAAAAGAAAACAAATATACAAAATATTCAAGTAGTTGTCAATGTGAAATTGAAACAGCAACTAATTTGTGCTTGAAATCGCGTAGAATGTTTCTCCATTTTAAGACAGACGAGTTTGCCATTTTGTCAATGCTTTTCAAAGGGATATTTTAAAATTGTGTACAGCACCATCGGTTCAAGATAGCCCAACTAAAATTGAACTGTCTTGACACATTTCCTTGAAGAATAAGTGTGCCACATTTCAATAAAATCGGTCCACTGGGGACAGACAGACATGGGCTATCACAATAGGCGCATCACACATTATAGACAAATATAAATAAAAGTGTTGTGAGTCCTCTGAGTGACCAGTGATGTTAGTCTGGCCCCTCTGACGTGCCCTGCGGTCATAGACTGAACAAGTGTCATACTAGACTTCTATAAACAGTCAAGGAGATCGAACTCCACTGTGCACCTATAGATGTTAGTGAACAAAGATGGAGAAATCTGGGCTTCTCTTGGACACCGATGTGCTGTGTTCCACATTTCTGTTCATCAGTGATGGTCACTACAAGATATTTTAAGCTGCTGACCCTCTGAATATCATTTTCTCCAATGCAGATGTCAGTGTGGTCTTCTTTCTGACATCTCTGCCCAGCTTGTTGGTTTTGCTGACATTAAGGATGAGATTGTTGTCCTGGCAGGTAGACCTCTTCTCTGTAAGCCAAGTCACCACAGTTCGGGCCTATGATGGTGGTGTCTTAAGCTAATATGATGGTGGTGTTGGAGTTGATTCTGGGCACACAGTCACAGAAGTCGGGTCAGCACACTACCAAGAGGGGCTCTTGTGCTGATCATCAGCATGGAGGACATGAAGCTGCTAATCCAGATATTTTGAGGTTTGATAGTTAGGAGATCTAAAATTCACTGATAAAGCCTGGCACTAAGTGTCAAGGTGATGAGCTTGGTGATGAGCTTTGGTAGTGCAGCTAAGTACTGACCTGCAGTCTACAAGCAGACTCTGATGTAACTGGTTTATTATTTTGATGTACTTTGAATATGTTTTTTATACTCAGTACTCGTTTTGTCAAACAGAAGTTATCATTCGATTACTTGATTCAAAATGTCCAATTTAACTTCTTTTTTTTATTTAACAGCTGCTGTGAGAGTTTCCTGTTGACCTGCTCTAAAGTCCTGTACACAGGAGGTCAACGTAAGGCAAAGCTCCTGCTAAAAAAGTTGGGCCAGACGATTGAAATAAAAGAGAGTCGTCTGAAGAACAGCTCCTGTAAATATCTGGGGAAATTAATGTCTCTTTGTAGACGAGATCTGAGTCTGACGCTGACACCTGAAGCCATAACTTTGAGAGGACTACAGCTGTTGTGCAAATCATGGCGGCATCTTAAAACGTTGAGGTATGTTGTGCTGTGTGCAATTTACAGAAAGAGTTCTTGATACGTTTGGATGTATGAAGAGAGAAATCTGTTTAAAGTAAGAATGTGCAAATCTAAAACACCATTCATGTGGTCAGAAGATTTTATCATGTTTTCATCAAAGTCAGTTTGTTCAGGTCAATCACAGACACTACAAAGCAGATAAAGTCAGGATTTAATCAGACAGACACTACAAAGCAGATAAAGTCAGGATTTAATACTGTTACGTGTTAACTGTGCGTATTCTTAATTGTCACAAATATTGAACAAGTGACCTTCATTTCTTCTAATTTCTTCTAACACCTCTAATTGTTGTCAACTGTCACAAGAACAATCAGTTTAACTGCTTTTTCAAATTGAAGTCAATCTCTTTTAAATCCTAGAATAACTGATGTCACAGCGAGACTTATCTCAAAGTTAATAAGGACAAAAAGAAAAGACACATCTGTCAGCGTAAAAGAGATGGTCATCCTCAGGCAGAGCTCCACAATCAAAGGACCTCATCTTATTAGTAATCTGTCCATAATCCTGAGACACTGGAGCATCAGTCAACTGGACCTCAGCAGCTGTGACCTGGAGGGACACTTTGTGACAAACCTTCTGAGTCTCCAAGGCCACATCAGTCTCAAGTAAGTCCCACTACTCTGGGTGTTATTTTTACAAGAAGTAATTAGTTTGACAGGAAGGAACTGACATTTTGTGCAACTCACCAAGTTAACTGATTTATTTATACACACTAAAGTGTAAATATCAGAACATACAAGAGACAGACAATGAGCCGTACAGAATGAGTGAGGCCTGCTGTGTATTCTGGTGTTAAGGCGCCTGGACTGCACTGCAGAAAATTATAATGTTTTAGAAATGTACACATCTGTGATGGCATTAGCTTGAAAATCCATTAGGTGGAGCAGTGAAAGGTCTAAATGGCGTCTTTCACATCAAACCTGTGTTCAAATCCAGGTTAGAGGTCAGCAACTGTCTTTACTTAAATAATGGTGTTTACATTGAATGCTGTTTAGACTTTTATTAATTTTAAAATGTTATTATTTTGTAGTGTGTTCACATGATGTGTGCTTTAGAGGCTCATATCATACAAAGAAAATTCAAAGTAAATTTCTTTTGTAGAAAATAAAAAAACAGTAATAGTATTTCATTTTATTTAAGTCAAAGGCACCAAACCAAACAATGGTATGAGCACTCTAGATAAATATTCTATGAAAATGTACACAACCATATCTTTCTTGTAAATATTTTATACATCAGAATCTTCCTACCTAATACTTTATCCTCTTCTCATACTATAGAGTATGTTGGACAGCATTGGTAGCAACTCATCATAAATATGAGGATCTAGACAAAGAATTAGAGGTCACAGCATAAAGAATAAAACAATAGCAACAGCAACAACAATAATAACCCTCAGTTTGGTGTAACATTGGAGGTGCAGGTGCAGTAAAATAACATTAAACAGTTAACATGACAATAGGCTTGGTGCTGTCAGCTTTGACTGCATTGCTAAAGGCCAATTAAATTCAAAGTATGCTATGACAGCATGGTGGCGCAGTGGGTAGCACAGTGGGTTGCGTGGAGTTTGCATGTTCTCCTTGTGTCTGTGTGGGTTTCCTCCAGGTACTCTGGTTTCCTCCCACAGACATGAAGATTAGGTGCATTGGCAATCCTAAATTGTCCCTAGTGTGGGTTGGCGCCCTGCTTGGGATTTGTTCCTGCCTTGTGCCCTATGCTGGCTGGCATTGGCTCCAGCGGACCCCCATGACCCTGTGTTAGGATATAGCGGGTTCAATCAATCAATCAATCAACATTTATTTATATAGCACATATTCATACAAAAAAATGTAGCTCAAAGTGCTTTACAAAATGAATAGAAAAATAGAAGACACAATAACAAATAAACATAAGTCAACATTAATTAACATAGAATAAGAGTAAGGTCCGATGGCCAGGGTGGACAGAAAAACAAAAAACTCCAAAGCTGGAGAAAAAATAAAATCTGTAGGGTTCCAGACCAAGAGACCACCCAGTCCCCTCTGGGCATTCTACCTAACATAAATCATCATATTTTCATGGAAGGACCTGATGATGATGGTCACGTAGACTTCTGGCTTTCAGTCCATCATTGTTGGAGCATCATGATGCTTTGAGTAGGTGGTGGTGGCGCGGCCGCCACCACAAAGAACGGAAAAAGAAACAGAAGAGAGTAGGGGTCAGTACGGATTTTAGAGCCACCATGAATAGTTATTATGAAGAATTGAACATACAGAGTATCAGGATTAAGTTAAAGTGAAGTTATAAAAGGCCATGTTAAAGTAATGTGTTTTCAGCAGTGTTTTAAAGTGCTCTACTGTATTTGCCTGGCGAATTCCTATTGGCAGGCTATTCCAGATTTTAGGTGCATAGCAGCAGAAGGCCGCCTCACCACTTCTTTTAAGTTTAGCTTTTGGAATTATAAGGAGACACTCATTTGAAGATCTAAGGTTACGATTTGGAATATAACGTGTCAGGCATTCCGATATATAAGATGGAGCGAGATTATTTAAGGCTTTATAAACCATAAGCAGTATTTTAAAGTCAATCCTGAATGACACAGGCAACCAGTGTAGTGACATCAAAACTGGAGAAATGTGTTCGGATTTTCTTTTCCTAGTTAGGATTCTAGCAGCTGCATTCTGCACTCGTTGCAAATGATTTATGTCTTTTTGGGTAGTCCTGAGAGGAGTGCGTTACAGTAATCTAGTCTACTGAAAACAAAAGCGTGAATTAATTTCTCAGCATCTTTCAATGATATAAGAGGTCTAACTTTAGCTATGTTTCTTAAATGAAAAAATGCTGTCCTAGTGGTCTGATGAATATGCGATTTAAAATTCAGATTACAGTCAACGGTTACCCCTAAATTTTTTACTTCCGTCTTAACTTTTAATCCTAGTGCATCAAGTTTATTTCTGATAACCTCGCTGAATCCATTATTGCCAATTACCAAAATTTCAGTTTTCTCTTTATTTAGTTTGAGAAAATTACTATTCATCCATTCAGAAATACCAGTAAGACATTGTGTTAGTGTATCGAAAGAGTCGGAGTCATCAGGTGCTATTGATAAGTACAGCTGTGTGTCATCAGCATAGCTGTGGTAGCTCACGTTGTAACCTGAGATAATCTGACCTAACGGAAGCATGTAGATTGAGAATAACAGCGGACCCAGGATAGAGCCTTGTGGAACACCATATCGGATATCATGTGTCTTTGAGATTTGATTACCACAACTCACAAAGAATTTTCTCCTGCCAGGTAGAATTCAAACCAATTTAAGACACTGCCAGAGAGGCCCACCCATTGACTAAGGCGATTTCTAAGAATATTATGATCAATGGTGTCAAATGCAGCACTCAGATCTAAGAGGATGAGAACAGATAAATGGCCTCTGTCTGCATTTACCCATAAGTCATTTACTACTTTAACAAGTGCAGTTTCTGTGCTGTGATTTGTTCTGAAGCCTGACTGAAAGTATCAAGAATAGCATGTTTATTTAGGTGGTCATTTAACTGCATAATGACTGCCTTCTCTAAATTTTACTTAAGAAGGGCAGGTTAGAAATGGGTCTAAAATTTTCAAAGGCAGAGGGGTCAAGATTATGTTTCTTAAGAAGGGGTTTAACTACAGCAGTCTTAAGACAGTCTGGAAAGACCCCGTATCTAATGACAATTTACTATGTCCAGAATATTGTCAATTAGACGCCTGATATTTCTTTGAAAAACCTGGTTGGTATTGGGTCAAGGACGCAGGTGGAGGATTTCAGTTGAGAGATTATACTATGTAATTCAGGTAAATCTATCCTGGTGAAAGCATTTAATTTGTTTATAACGGAGTACCGGGCTTTGGAGGTTCTGCAGTGTTGGGGAGATATACTATGTTATCTCTAATATCATTAATTTTTGAGTGAAAAATACAGCAATGTTCTCACAGGTTTCACTGGAAGTATTCTGGGGCATTCCTTTGTGTTACCTGGGTTTAACAGACGGTCAATTGTTGAAAATAAGACTCTGGGATTACTAGCATTGTTATTTATAATATTAGAGAAATAGCAGCCTCTCAAGACGGACAGTGTTATTGTATTCTGTTATTTTAACTTTTAATATTTCATAGTGGATAGTTAGTTTAGTTTTCCTCCATTTACGCTCAGCTCTACGACATGTTCTTTTTAAATCAGACACTCTTTGGGTCTTCCATGGAATAACAGTACTAGAGGATTTTTAACTGTCTTTTCAGGTGCAACTATGTCAACAGCAGTTCTTACTTTAGAATTAAAGTTTTCCACTTTACTATTTACATTATCCTCGCTATTATAGCTGGCATTATAAACGGACTGATTGCTTAGAATAGTTGTAAGCTTTAAAGCTGCTGATGAGTCAAAGAAGCGTTTTTTAACAAAATGCTTCTCATGAGCGTTTTCTATCTTTATTTCTATATTAAATAGTAGAAGGAAATGGTCTGATAGACCGATATCAGTGACCTGCTTTATATCAACTTTAAGTCCTTTAGTAATCACTAAGTCTAACGTATGACCTGCTTTATGTGTAGGCTGATTTACGAGCTGCCTCAAATCAAAAGAGTCCAGGAGGTTCATGAATTCCTTTACCTTTTGGTCACACTGATTGTCGACATGAAAGTTAAAGTCGCCGACTATTAAGAGTGCATCATAGTTTGTAACTAAAATTGACATTAAGTCAGAGAATTCCTCAAGGAAAGACGCGTTATATTTAGGAGGTCTATACACGGATAATACGAGAACGTGAGAATCTCCATGAATAACAACGGCGAGATACTCAAAGGACTTAAATTTACCAAAACTAACATCTTTACATTTTAATCGCTCGAGTAAATGTTTGCCAATCCGTCCCCCTTTTTCCCCTGGCGGTCTGAACGAGTAAAACTGTAATCCGGAGGCACAGATTCGATTAAAACTGCCGCCCCATTGGAATTAAGCCATGTTTCATTTAGCAATAAAATCAATGTTTCTATCACTAATAAGATCGTTTATAAAAAATGTCTTGTTAGTTAAAGCTCTAACATTTAATAGTGCCATATTTAATGTTTCTGAAGGGCAGAGCTGAATTTTATGCGTGTTATCGGTAATCGGAACAAAAATTAAGTTATTTTTGTTAACGCCGCTCTGTGTGTACTTTTTATGTAATCTACAATCCGTTTTTATAGTCTTAATGCAGTGTTGATCTGAAGTAGTAATTTCAATTAAATTATTGGTGTTTTTGCCGCACTGCCTAGATTTTTTACGTGCGTTAAGATTTGTTATTAGATTATTAATGTTGTGCACTTTAACGGAAGACTCTGTTAAGCCATTATGTCCTATCAAACCAGTAGCATTACGTAAGGGGTTAGCAGTAGAAGTAGACAGTCAAGATAGACGAATTACCTTAGCGATGTTTTCGGAGAGGACCCGGGCGCCAAATCTATTCGGATGCAGTCCATCCCGCTTGAAGAAGCGGCCTTTCCCAAAAAAGATCCCAGTTGTCTATAAACCCGATGTCTTGATTCTCGCAGAAGCCTCTCAGCCAGTTGTTTAAACCCAGCAGACGACTGTAGTATTCATGCGATCGTCTGACGAGAGGTAGTGGACCCGAGATGAAGATTTTTGCGGATGGGGTCCTCTCCTTCGTGTCTTCAACTAGTGCTGCGAAGTCAGCCTTGAGAACCTCTGACTCTCGGTGCCTTATGTCGTTTACGCCGGCATGTAGAATGATGGATCCAATTGCCCTCTTGTGCTTCTGGTAGAAGGTCGGCCCGCCTCATCACATCTCGAACTCGAGCACCGGGAAAACAAGAAACAAAGGATTTTTGATTAGGGCACGTGATATTCAGGTTTCGTACAATGGAATCACCTACCACGATTATATCACCCGGGGTTGAAGGCAGACTGGGGACGCGGAGAGGGTCGAATCGATTCTGGATTTGAATGCTCGCCTGTGCCGCTGGAGGTGTTCTAGCCTTGAACCCCCGCCTGCAAAGCTGAAACCCGTCGAGGTCTTCATCAGCGTTGTTCCTACGAGGCGCGGGGGCGAAGCTTACTTGCCCTTGGACTTGAGCGCACGAGGTGGGGTTGATGTTACGCCAGCTTCGTTGTTTGGTGTGGTTTGTCCAGCAGCCGAGTCTTCAAGTCTCTGAGGTACCTTCGTCTAGACAGGAGTTTCTGAATCTGTTTGTCGAGTGCCTGGAGTTCCTCGACAACGATGGCAACGCGATTCATCTCACTGTCGGCCATTGTCTGCTTCTACTTCCGCTTCCGCTTCGTCACCTAGGAAAGAAAGAGAGAAAGTTAGTTCGCAAGAGGCCAACAGGAAGACCCCATGGGTTGGGTAATGACTGACTGACTATGACATTGTGAATTGACTGGATGGTGAATTTGCCTTCTTTGCATACTTATTTGAGATATGGCTTTCATTTTTTAGGGCAAATCATATTTTGATTTTACATAATTTTGTAATTATATTGGACTAGACAGTTTATTTCAGGGAACTACAACAATTTACAAGATTATGGGGTCTGCAGCACAGTATGGCAGGAACAGCGTAGTATGACAGTAGCCAAGCAATCAGCGGCTAGCAGTACTCAGGAGAGCTTAGTATTAAATGTTATTTCTTTCCTGTCTATGTCTAGAAAGTCAGTTTGCAGAATGCAACTGTGTATCGGCAATGCACAAATTTATGTATAAAAGTGGCAAATCTTACTCAAAATTAGGTGTAAATGCTCTAATAACCCTTCAGAACTTTCAAGAGAGTAACTGTATTTGGTGACGCAAGAAGGTAAACAGATGAGGTTGAAACGCGAGTGGAAGTGAGGAAAGTGTGTCAGCGCTAGCTGGAGGCTAGAGGCCAATCCCATCACACCAGTGATACCATCAGTTCTGCTTGCGAACAGCCAATAAATAGATAATAAACTGGGCTACTTCAGGCTTCAGCATGCTAGCCAGTGTGAAATGACAGACTGTTTTATCTTTATTTACATTGACTTGTGGCTTCACAACATTGGAAATCTGGTGATTACGCTGCATGGGCTATCCATCTCCAGAGTGAATAGAGACTCATATTTGACTGGTAAGATCCATGGATCATGTCCATCCATCCATCCATTTTCTACATTTATCCCGGTCTCAGTAGCAATGGCAACAGTCTAAATAATGATGTCCAAACATCTCTTGTCCCTGCTGCATCCTCCAATACCTCAGGGGGTATACCAAGGTGTTCTTAGGTCAGCTGAGAGATTTAATCTGTCCAGCATGTCCTGGGTCTCCTCAAGGTCTCCTCCCCATTGGACATGCTTGAAACACCTCCCCATGCCAAAACCACCTCAACTGGCTCCTTTCGATGCAGTGGAACAACAGCTCTACTTTTCGCCCGTCCCAAATGTCTGCACTTCTCATACTATTTCTAAGGCTGAGTTCAGACACCCAACAAAGGGAACTCATTTCAGCCATTTGTATCTCTGATTGAGCTCTTTCAGTCACTATTCACAACCTTTTGACTCAGCTCCCACTTCACCACGACTAAGTAGTACAACATCTGTATAACTGCAGACACTGCTCCAGCCTGCCTGTTGATCTCCTAATCCCTTCTTTCCTCACTCAAGAATAAGATACTGAGATACTTGAACTTTTTTGCTCAAGGCAGCACATCCACCCTTTTCCAGCAATGAACCATGGTCTCAGACTTGGTGGTGCAAATCCTGATTGTGGCTACTAGATAGTCGGCTGAAAACCAAACCAGTGCACATCTAAGATCACAGCCCAATGAAGCCAGCAGAATCACCTCATGTACAGGATGCAGAGATGCAGTCTTGAGGCCACCAAACTGGACACCCTACACTCTGTGGCTGCACCTAGAAATTTTGTCCATAAAAATTATGAACAGAATTGGTGACATAGGAGTCCAACACCCACTGGAAACAAGTCTGACTTACTTCAATAAAGTAAACCAATGTCTAATGTCACAAACTTGACCAAGAGCCAAAGCAAGGTTTGGGGGAGCCCCCTGTATATTATTTCCTGGCTGCAAAATTGAATAAAGTGATAGCACTGATGTGCACAAATGGGGTCCAAAACAGAACTGAGGGAATAGGGGAAAGGTGGTGGCTTTCCGGGATCTTTCTTTCCAGTCAGATCCTTCTTTCCAGGACCCTGGCATAGGCCTTCCCAGGTCTAAAGCTGGAACACACCCTCTGGTCCTCTTTCTTAAACACGGGGACTGCCACCCCAGTTTGCCAATCCAGAGTAACTGCCCCCAACCTCCATGCAGTATTGAAGAGGTATGTCATCTAAGACAGCTTAACCACATCCAGAGCCTGTAAGAACTCTGAGCGAATACCATCGACCCATGGAGCCTTGCTGGGCCTTCAATTGCTATCCAAGCCACAGTATGCTGGACCATTATGACTCCTCTTGTGTGGTACTTGGCCGGGAACAACCCAATGTTACAACATGGGTTCATGCTCAACTGGGTCCACAACCTGTAGGAAAAATCATAAGGGTCCAGTACATTGTGTCTAGGATAGCGATGGGGGCAGGTGCCTTGAAGACCTATCCTGAACCTAAATTATAAAAATGGCCACTAAGGAGTGTCAGTGAGCTCTGAACACCAGAAATAACTTGACCACATACAGTCCTGGGTTCAAACCAAGTGCTTTCATTAATAAGCTAGCATACCTTTAAATGGGTCCTCTTGAGTGAGCACAGCACAGCAATACAACCCGTCCTTTTCTCTTCTCTCTACTCCTATCCAGGTGAGTGTTGATCTTCTCCTTTCCCAACTCTGACTAACCTGGGTGTCTTTTTAAGTTAGATCCTAGTGTATTATTTAATGTGACGTCATTACAACCAAGAAGCACTTTTAGGTCAAGCAGAACCTTTTTATATAACAGAGGTTTTCTCCTTGTAGCTCCAAGCAGCTCCCCCTGGTAGAACCCAAACAGAACTACCCATCAGGACTATGGCTCCCATGTTGCCCTGTGGGTGTAAAAATGGAACTTCCTCCAGAGAAATGCTGGCACCCAGAGTATTGTTGTCTTCAGGCTTGGAAAGGCACCAGCAACCGAATTGACTGTGATGCTCATCTATCCATGTCCACCATTATAAAGGCATTCCGGCCAAGTAACGAACCATTGATACAGTCTGTTTGGAAATAAAGGAAAGTTTTCCATTAGATTTCCTCATTTTTACTTCCTAGAAAAAGGTAACCCAGACTGTGTGTGCAAGAGTCTTACATTTTATCACACAAAATAATAATGATTGATTAGTAATATGTGGATTTAGAAATTGGTTTCTTTAGATTGCCAGTTCCATGTTATGCTTCCTATTGAGAGGTTTCTATAAAATAAGCCATTTTCCACAGTAACAAACCCAGTGTTCATAGAAAGTGTAACGTAACTTATTTTTAACATACTTTTAATGGCAGATTCCACTGATAAGTAAGACACATTGATTATCTTGTGTAATTCATCCTGTTTGCTGCAAAGTAGTCACTGGTGAGTCAAGCTAACTTATTCTAGTCTTTTCTTTATCGACTGATCTACTTAGTAATTTTATAAAGAAACATCACCGACTCACTGAGATTGAAGTTTGTGTGTTTGCTGTTTGGTTGCTCACATATTAATGTGTATTTATGGTGTTTATTAAGGTCAATTATAACTTTAATATATAAGCTACAGTAAGTATGACTTTATACTTATTATCTAACAATTATATTACAATACATTAGAAAACTAATAAAACTTTAAGAGACAGAAGACATGTAATAAAAGAGCAGACATTTGCTGTGACATCACATCATGTTCAGTGCTGTCTTGTGTGTGGCGTCCATTTTAGGACTTGGTCATTTTTCACTTCCTCAGTCATAAAGCATTGTAATTACTTCATATCACTCGTCACTCATCACACAGCACTATCTGCTCGTCATTCTTCACTACTCACTTGTTCTTCATCTTGTATCACTCCTCACTACACAGTTCTTGGTCATCACAGAGCACTCTTCAGTACTCATCTGTCGCTTATCATGCGTTGCTCATCACTTTTTCATTTTCAGTCTTTTTTAACAAAGCCAATTAGTTAGTTGTGTGAGAGAGATAAGGGGAGTGCAGAATGCAGATTAGTAAAATGTAAGCACAGTCCGTTAGTTTGTTAAAATGTCAGTCAAACCCTTCCTGTCTGTTATGTCATCTCTCTGGACGTTGCTCTTACAATCACATTATTGATATACAGCATTGCTTTTATTTTGTTCATTTTTAGTGTTTTTCCAATGGATGTATTAGATATTAGACCGAGTACAGAAGCTGCAGTGGTGCTCATTACAGGACTACCTTTCATATTTATTTAATATAATTCTGAAAAAATACAGGCAAATTAATGAATTAAATTATTTGCACTTTACCATATTCATTTCAATATTCTTCTAAGGATGCTGTTATCTTTCCGTGCTAAATGAAAAATCTGCTGTCCAATTCCTTTAATCCGCATAATCCAATGTGAGAATAGCAGCATCAGCATTCACTATAATACAGAAAATAAAATATAAGCAGGTTAGGGTTAATTGGTATAGGCTCCATTATTACTTAGAACTGGGCTAAAACAAAGCAATTTGTGTGAAAGATAAAATGACAGTAAAGGATGTTTATTGTCTAATGTTGCTATTGGAAAATCACAAAAAAGGCAATAAAATCAATGACTTATCTTTTTACAAATAACTTTCCCTTCCAGACATCCAAAGTCATTTAATGCGATTTAATTTCAAGTGATGATGGCAGCCAAGATAAAATATTTGATTGATATTTCAGTAAACCAATGGACTCCATTTATTATTCTTCATTCCACACGCCCTCTGCCATCACTCACACCTCTGATTGGCTGTTCAAAAAGACTGGAAATGAAAAGTGACGAATGACACATGTGAGTGACAAATTAGTGCTGATGAGGGATACGTGATGAGCGAGGACTGAGTAGTGAGGAGTGAAGGATGAAGATGAGCGAGTGCTGATACGTGACATTGAGTGATACTGAAGCTTGATGACTGAAAAACAATCATGTCTGACGATGGACAATCAGAATGTACTTTATTTATTTGTCAGCCAGATAGACAGAGGACCTGACAAAAGGGACACAAATCTTTAATGAATCTTTAATGAGGTACAAAAAAACAAATTTAATTAAAAACAAATCAGGGCAGTTGCCCGTTACCTCCTGTTTGAATAAACCACCTTACCTTTGTAATGGAATCAGGTATTTTAGGGGATGAACATTAAAAGAAAGATAAAAATGACCAACTACTTTGGTCAGGGCCATCAAGACTGATAATATTTGCACAATTAAATCCCATTTACCATAAGCCAGAAAAAATGATGCTCAGATTTCTCAAAATGATTACATCAAGCTGCATGGGGCAAGCAAAGTATCGTAAATTTAGAAAATTAACAAAGTACAACAATACTTTGGAGGTCTGCAATTCAAGTCCAGGCTAAAGATTCAACCATTTTAAAAAGGCAATTCTATTCCATTCTTGATTAACGGCTTCTTCTCCCTTACATTCTCACCCACCATGAAACATTTTAGAAATCAACAACAAACACACATTTCTTTCTTTCACCCATTTTCATATACAGGATAGGCTCAAAGTGACGTCAGAGGTGGCTACATGCAAGGGAAACTAAATTAAATTAAGATTAGAATAAAAATGAATAAATAGTTTTCAAAATAAATAAATAATGCATACTTGCATACGCAAGATAATAAATCTAGATTTTTTTTTTTAAGTTTCCAAATGACAGTCCAATGATAAGTTCAGATGGCCAAGGTGGACAGAAAAAAATAGAATAAAAAAATCTAGTCAGCTGGAGAAAAAACAAAATCTCAGGACAAACTGGGCATTCCGCCTATCAGAAATGTCCTTAAGTCCTTCTTTATTGTGTTTTTAGACTTTGTCTTAGAAATTTTGACACAGTGGGTCTTGTCACAAGTTGAGGTATCTGCTTTCATTCAGACGTCACTGGCAGCTGCTCAGCACTTTGATCAGGTTGTGGTGGCACAGAACGGGACCACAGCAGTACCGGAAAAAAAGGAAGACAAAAGTGAAGATTAATAAAGATTATAGAATCACTGAAGAGAATGATAATTCTGTGCATTTCTAGGTTAAGAGTAGAACTAAACTGAAGCTTGGAAAAATCATTTTTAACAAAAGTGGGGTTTTAGGAGTTTCTTAAAATGTCTGACAGTGTTGGCAAAAGACCGCCTCACCATTTCTTTTACACTTGGCTCTCAGAATTATAAGCAGACCACCATTAGAAGATCTAAGGTTACAACTTGGAGTGTAGGGGAGAGGCACTCCATGATATACAAAGGCATTTTAAGACTTTATACACTGTAGCTGCGTTTTCCCAAAATTACTGAAGTTCTGCAGCTTCAGCTCAAAAAATGGGATTCAACAAAAGCCTGACACGCAGAAATGATTCCACAGACAAAATATCTTGATTTTTAAAAGTTTAGTTAAGTTTTGAAGTAAAAACAGTTCACACAAAAAAGAAAATTAAAATAACAAAAAAGAAAAATTAATGTTGAGAAAAATTCAGTTCTAAGCTTAATCTTGTTACATCTCAAATCGTTACTTCTTACTTAACATTTCTGAACCATTTCAAAACGGTCAGAAAACTGTATGCTTATCCCATTTCTAAGCTTAAATGGGTCTTTCAAGTCCTTCTTTACTGGGACTTGTTCCAAACAAACTGAGCTTATTATCACACTGTTACTCAGTTATAGTAAGAAGGTTCTATCTCTTGCTAACTTATAGGGGGAAAAGACTATACCATAAGCTATGACTATGAAAGACATTAATATTCTATTCAAATTAAGCAAACAACAATATGAGTTTAACTCAAAACTTTAACTTTCTAAGATTGGCTCTTACATACACCATTAGTAGTCAGGACATGGATAACCAGCATAGTGACGCTAAGACTGGTGTGATGTGCTCAGATTTTCTTTTACTCTTTAAGATCCTGGCTGCTGTATTCTGTACTTACTGACACCATTTAATGTCTTTTCTGGAGTAAACCAGTGAGGAGTGCATTACAGTAATCTAAACAACTAAAACAAAAGTTACATTTCCATCTCATGGCTGCTCGTATATCAGAGGCAGATGAACTGGGAAATCCAGCCATAACTGCATCTGAGAAAACATACAGGAAATAAATAAGATATTATATAATAACAAAAACTATTTTTTCTTTGTGTTTTTTAAACTTGTGCTATTTTTTCCATGATAAACTGGGTTCAGTAAGTTAAACAATGCAGTTACAAAGAATTGTTGATTGGAACAAATATACAGAATATCCTGTAGTTTGTATTTAGTTTTATTTGGTCAAATGTCTGTCTTCCTCAGTACAGTCCAACATCTTCAGCAACAACACAAGTATAGTACTAAAGAACATTTGTATGAATGTGAGTACACAATATTATAAAAACTTTTTAAAACAGTAGAAAAAGAAAAAAGGTCACAATTAAAGGTCACAACACAGCCCTCAATCAGTGTTTGCCACCATTAACAAAGTACTGAGGGCACCAAACTGGCCAGAGACAGAGCCGACTAACCGTTAAAGCTGCAGGAACTTTGAATGCAAGTGACAAAGTAGTGTGTTGGTTTGTTATTACAAACTATTGTATTTAACTAGAATTTTAAGGCAACAAACACTATCTAAATACTTCAATTTGGATATTACAGTCACTAACAATATCTTTAAAGCGGGAAAATATGACTGAAAAAGAAATATGAGTACCTGTGATAGCCTGAACCTTCAGCACATCAAAACTGTTTTTAGAGGGGCTCCTTGTGAGGATTTCCCTGTTAGGGTCGATTCCATCAAAGTTTCCTCATAAAAAGCTAAAGCAGCCAGCACGTGTGTGAAGATACTCATTCTGGACCTGTGAAGCCTCTGGTAGGCCCTCTTTGGAACCAATATATTTGAATTGGCCAAAAAATGTTCTATGAGAAGACAAAAACGAGAAAAACTCATACTTTCTAACATAAAACATCAGACAGAACATAACACATATCTGACCTCAAGGGGTATGCGAAAACTAACAAATTCCTAATAAAAGAAATTATATAAGGCGAAATAAAGAACAAAAAAAAAAAATATATATATATATACAGTATATATATTTACTGACATATTGGTATAACCAAAATTAAGTCATTGTCTAATACCTTGTATGCATTTAATTGATTTACTGATCAATAGTGTTGCCACAATACCATATTCATGTCATACTTTAGTTAAATATCAAGAAAAGTATTACATTTCAAACAATAGATTTTTTTTTTTGTAATTATTATTCAGTGGTAGCCAACAGTCCCGAATGGTCAGAGAATACTGGAAGCGCAGTTAGGAGAATCAACACCATGAAAAATGAAAGACTTTTTTGTATGATGGAATCAGCACTTTTGACGACCCTTCTGAAAAATTCCAAATAGTTAATCAGAAGTTGTCGCATAGCATTTCTACATCTCTGTCTGCCATAGAAGAAACAGTTGAAGCTCCAGAGGTCGAGAGCTCAGATGATGAGGTTCCTTTTTCCGAGCTCATCAAGACACAAACACCTCAATGCACTCCTTCACAGACCTGAGCAGCTCACGTAGTTCTAAGTTATGACACAACTCAAGAGAATATGTTACTGTTAGAGCAACATCACATCAGAAATGGATAATTGCAGTTGTTTATGTTCCCTACATAAAAACTCAAGCCCATGTTGTACCTTTAAGATGTCATGATAGTTTAGTATCAATTCCTGTGTCTTTCTCTAGCCTGTGAGGAGCTGGCAGACATTCATCATCACTCAGATCAGAGATCACCTGCAATGTAAGAACAGTTTACGTCAATGTTTATTAAACTTCTGACATTAACTATCACATGGAGCACAACATGAACATAGACATGCCTAATGGAACATACTACACGAGGGCTTTAGTTATTGTGAAATCCCAGACAGCAACTGAAAATATTTCTTATTTAAAACAAAACTAACTGTAGAGTCCTGTATCTTTTTCTGCTGCCAGATTTTATCATGTGATATGCACACAATATTAGTTGTGCCAAAGGCACTATATAGGTATGGACCCAACACAGACTGACAATGGAGGCACTTGTAAAATAAATAAACTTTTATTTTTCTTTAGCCGTGGGGCACTTCTTCCCCATGTCCCACAGACCCAACACAGTCCCAAAAACACCCCAAACCACACTCTTCTTCCTCCACTACTCCTCCCAGGCAGCCTCGTCCTTCTCCTCCCAACTCTGGCGCCCTGAGTAGTGGCTGCAGGCTCCTTTTATAGTCCACCTGGAAGTGCTTCAGTTGATAATTAACCTAATTAAATTCTGGAATCTGTGAAGGAAGCTGTTGAAGGACGTATTTATTTCTCCTTGCAGTCAATTAGTAATAACTTCAATTCTTGTGTAATATATGCATAAATGTTTGAATCAAAGGTGATGTAATATTTGTCTACTTCCCTGACTGAAAATAACCTTAATAATCTTTGAAACAAAAGATGCTTAATATGCTCCTTGACAGTTATAAAGGGGGAACAATAAGAATATTTTAAAGCTTAAAAAGTGGATAAAATCGTACTAAACTGGTTCATGCTATGAAATGAAAAAGATATACATAGTGTGAACGATAGGGGGCGCTCTCGCTCCCTTGAACCCCTGTCCACGACTCCAGACACCAGGTAAAAGTCCAAATGTTGACTTTATTTTTCTTCCACAGTGTACAAAGCACACTCTCCTCCACAATACTCATATAAATCACTAATAAACCACAATAATACAATAAACCAATCATCCAGCTCCCAGACGCGTTGCCACCCTTCCACCCAGCTCAGCTCGCCGTCTGGGAGCTCCCACAGTCCTTTTATAATCCCTGACCCGGAAGTGTTCTCAATCCCCAGTCCATGTGATCCTCAATCACTTCTGGGTCAGGTAAAAGCTCTTTTCTTCAACCTGGAAGTCCGTCGCTCTTCCTGTGACGAACCTCTGGGTCACAGGGCACGAAGAAGCCCTCTGTCCTCCCTGCAGCTCCCTCCTGTGGCCCCCACGGCATCCAGCAGGGCTTTGCATAAAAACTCCAATGTCCATGATGCCCTGCTGGTCTTCTGGGGACCTCCACGCTGCAAGGAGGGCTCCACCTGGCGGCTTGGGGGTATTGGCCGGGATAAATGGCCGGCCATCCATCACAGTATTCCCCCAGAGACAATTATTATTGAGCGGCCTGCCCGAGAGGGAAGTCTTCCTCCAAGAGGACGTCCTGGTTGAGCCTTGATTAAAACGAACATCTTGGTCCCTGGAGAACCTAGGGGGAATATTATTCCAAATTGACATCTTGTCCCCCTCTCTCCAAGGACAGTTCCGCCAAATATGGCCCAACCTTCGGCACCTGTAACACTGCCTCTATCCTCCTGGTATTCTTCCCCAAGTTTATATAATTATTCATTTCGACCGGCAGAACACTCACTTCCTTGTTCGTGTTACCTGCCGACCGGGAGCCAATGAGCACGCCTGCTTCAGGCACGCGTGCTCTGACGGGTCTCGCGGAGGCTTCTGGGACTTGGAGTTCTCGGAGGGTCGAGTTGCCTTCTTCAGCGAACTGCGGTCTGTCTTTAATATTTTTTCGACATCCCGATCAGCTACTTCCCGACCCTCCTTATCTTCTTGTGGGTTGAGCGATGCCTCGCTCGCCTCCCCCTTCCCCTTCGGAAAGACCAAGTCCGTTTCTTCGGGCTCGAAGGTGCAAACAGCAGGACGCGGAGCTCCTCCTTCCCAGAATGCACCAGGTTTGCTACCGTGTCCCTCGTCGGCTGCCAAAATGCGGAAGTCGATTTCTAGGTGCCCTGGCTTCGACAGGAGAAGGCCGTCGTCGTCGGGGCAGTCTCCTTTTCCCCTCGGAGCCTCCAGGTGGTTCTCTCCAAGGTACATGCACGGGACAAGGTGAGAAACAATAAAAGGATTTTTAATGTTGTTCCCGGCACGTACCTTAGAGGGATCGTTGCTTCCTGGAGGTTTCTCCGGACTTGTAAGGCCTCTCCTTAACTCCTCCCGAAGCGTCGGCCATTGCACCTACGGCTCTCCCGCTGGCGTTGTCGCTTTGCTTCCCCTTCTTCTTTCCCATTTTGGACTCGGTTTTTTCGGGTTCTGGCGATGCTATGGTGATTCCTAATTCCGTAATCTTCTCGGGGTTCGTTTCCCACAGAAATTTTTGTTTCAGGTCCTCTGCAACTGACGCTAGAGTATCCTGCCGACTACGCCACTGTGAACGATAGGGGGCGCTCTCGCTCCCTTGAACCCCTGTCCACGACTCCAGACACCAGGTAAAAGTCCAAATGTTGACTTTATTTTTCTTCCACAGTGTACAAAGCACACTCTCCTCCACAATACTCATATAAATCACTAATAAACCACAATAATACAATAAACCAATCATCCAGCTCCCAGACGCGTTGCCACCCTTCCACCCAGCTCAGCTCGCCGTCTGGGAGCTCCCACAGTCCTTTTATAATCCCTGACCCGGAAGTGTTCTCAATCCCCAGTCCATGTGATCCTCAATCACTTCTGGGTCAGGTAAAAGCTCTTTTCTTCAACCTGGAAGTCCGTCGCTCTTCCTGTGACGAACCTCTGGGTCACAGGGCACGAAGAAGCCCTCTGTCCTCCCTGCAGCTCCTTCCTGTGGCCCCCACGGCATCCAGCAGGGCTTTGCATAAAACTCCAATGTCCATGATGCCCTGCTGGTC
>NW_024379782.1:0-9768 GCF_016835505.1 Polypterus senegalus
GACAGCTCAATAAATAAAAAAATAGTACAACAAACAGCAACAAACCCCCCAAAAATACAAACCAGAATTACTAAAAAGAAATAAAACCAGAGGATGTGAAGCATTGTTCATAATGACACTCAGTTTTGTTTTCATTCATGGTAGACAAGAAGAGCTGATAATACCTTGGAGTTGGAACGATAGACAAACAACTCAGCAAAGCAGAGTACCCCTAAAAGTTTACAAACTTTTTATTGACTGTAAATACATTGTGAATAAAATCATTTGAGAAAAACATTAAAAAAAAAAAGACTTAAATATGGTGAATGGAAAATATGTGCCCCTACAGTGTAACATAATTTGTTTTCCAGTTCCCTGCAACCCTGAATTAAATGAAGGAGGTTTGAGAAGATTATAATATATAGTATTTCACTGTACATATTTGTCACACTCCACAGCCCTGAATTAAACTATGCAGATTATAGAATGCTATATGTGTGACATAACTGTGTTTGATTTCTCTGGACTCTTTATAGACACTTACAAAACAATTAATGCAGACATTTTTTAGAATGGGGCAAAGAGGGTGCTCCATTCACCATTCATCTAAAAGCAATATCTGCCACTAGTTCTCAGTTCATTCAGTAATCCCTGATTTTTAAACTCACTTGGTTGTTAACATTTTATTTGGACTTTGGAAAGCAAGGAGATGCACAGCACCCCCAAAGAATAATGCTGCCACCCCCAGCACAGGTTTTTTTCCCACAAGAGGACAGGCACTGAGTGCATCACTGAACACGTGTAATGAAAACAGGGGTATGGAGTACATTAGGCAAGCTGATTTGTGTTTTCTATGAAGTATAATGCCGGAACATTAAAGTTGTGTTTCTTAACCACTGGATTGTAACATATTGTGTATAGTTGTGGTAGGTTGTGGTTATTGCCCTAAACCTGACTACTCTAACAAAAAGACGTGGATTCGCCAAGGGGAATGAGTTCTGATAATTGTGTTTGATTCACCAAGGGAGAAACCTAGCCCCCTCTCTGATGTTCACATTCAATTCACTAAGGGGAACACTTACATGGGGTAAAGTGGGTCACAACACCAGAAAAGTTGAGAAACACTGATTCAGGGTATTTTAGTACATGTGCAATTAAACAGTACATGCCAGAAAGGATTTTTATTGTACTCTGTACATTTGGCAGTACTGCTACTACTATTACAACAGTTCAGGCAACCAAGAAAATTTCTGCTTTGTGCTTTTATGTAAGTTAACCAATAACCATAGTTGTTTGAAGGTCAGAGAGCACTTTCATTGTTTATTAGTGATTTGAGCATGTTATCCTACTGGTACATGTCCGCATGAGCCCCTCACTGAAAAGGGTCAAACTTAGTTTTTTAACTGTTGAACAGTCTGTGAAGTGTTACAAAGGCTATTAAGAAAGCACTCTACCAGAGAACAGGGTTAGGAATCGATGCAAGAGTTTGGTGTTATCTTTGTGAAACAGAGAAAGTACATTACTGCAATTTTTTTTCTGTACTAGTTTATTTGTGAACTTTGGCTCTTATTTTCAATTTGAAAAGCAGTCAGACTCAAAACTGAGAGTAAAGATAAAATGCAGTATTTTTAATGACCGATGTAGATGTCTGCCTAATATCAAATTAGTGAGGTTTTGTGTTTTATTTATTCTAATGTCTCAGCTGAGCATATCTAAAACACATTCAGCATTAAATTCATTACCTCAGGCTTGCTGGAGATATAAAAGTCTTCCCTTCCATGCTTTAATTAAAAATTGGTGAGCTATGGGCTGACACTGTGAACCTGCCAGTTTTGATCAGATTTTCCTCCAAATGCAGTTGTTAATATTACTGAACTCCTCTGAGCATTACTTGTGCTCGCATAAGCAAATAGCTATAGAAAATTGAAAGCCATTCCCCTTTATTCTTGTGTTTACCAACAGCAGACTCCTTCAGCTCCTCTTTCAGTACAAGAAAGAAACTAATTTTCAGTTTAAATCCTTATTAGAATATTTCCAGTCAGCACTAGAGGCCAATAATATAAAGTTAGTGCTCTGCCTGCAATCCACCATTTACAACTGATAAATTTGATTCATTCTATTCTTATAAGTCAAGCATCATTCATCATTATGTCTCCCTATTGCTTATGTAATAGTTTTGTTTTTCTTTTTTAACTGTTACCTCAGTCAGACAAGCTGAACATATTGCTTTCAAATTCACTAGTTAGTTGAAGTGTCCTGGAGGAATAACAATCATTTTGATAATTTCTCTCTTCCTAATCTATTTCAAATTAAAACTGTCATTTTGTTTTACAGATAAGAATTGTGATCAGTTCAGATTTGTATTTAATGGCTAGAAAATTTCCATCTTTCCACACTCATTCTACCAAGCCAACTGAAATTTGTATTCCACCTTGTATACAATCCATCACAACGGCATTCAGTGCAAAGATAGGCACACATTCATGGGGTACCAGTCTGTCATTGGGCATACACCCACACTTAGTCATGACAGACCAGTATTGGGGGAAAAAGTAATTATAGAAAACCTATGGAAAACACACAAAGAAACTAAAACTCCTAACAAACAATGACTGCACTGGAATATGAATATGGTCTCCTGGAGCTGTGAAACAAAAGGAGCACTACAGTACCACCTTTTAAATTTGCCAAGAAACCTATTATGCACTTGCTTGGGATATGTTAGAAAAACTGGAAAAACTTCCAGAAGAACCCTCAGAAACACAAGAACAACATATAAGTTCAATTTAGACCATGGCTAGGACAGTTTAGGGAGATGTGAAGCAGCAGTACTGAACAGTGTGCCGTTCCATTCATTGGTCTTTGTAGTGTTTTATTTATTTGTATGAGTACCAGAAGTTTATTTACTGCATTAAGGGTCAATGGGGCACAACCCCACCAGGTGTTGTACAAAATAAAAAGCTTTCGTAATTTAACTTATTATTTAAATGTTTATAACAACCATCAACTTTTTTTTTCTTAAAGGAATACTTCACCCAAAATTATATTTTTTTATAATATAATGTACCCCATGTGGTGGCTAAGAAAAAATAAATAAATAATCATGGATCCTGGGTGAAATTAAATATGAAAAATTCAAAACCATAATAAAACATCCATAAAAATATATATATATATATATATATATATATATATATATATATACTGTATTTGCAGTACAAATACAGTATATAATAATACACCAAAGACATCATAAAGGTTTGAGGCAGCCACCCGTATATTGTTTTTCCCAGCTGCAAAAGTTTGTTTTTGAAGCACGATGTGCATAGAACAGAGTCCACAATAGAACTGGCTATAGTAGCCCAAGATGGAGGCTTTAAAGGTCTCGAGAGGAACTGATGTCAGCAAAGGGGCCGGCTTCAGAAGTGACGTCTTCTGAGGCACTGGAACCTTGCAGGATTACCCGGGAAAGGTCTGTAGGGAACTGAGAAAGACAGTCAGCGCACTCCGCTGCCCCCTGGTCAGATGTTTAATTACACTTACTCAGACCCTTTTAGCTGACTCGCACGTGTGTGACAAGCCTCTCCCTCATCCCAGACCCATTGGGTCGGGTGTCCTGCACTGAGAGGTTGTGGGCACGAGAGAGAGCATCAGTGTTGGCATGGAGAGAACCCTTACGATGAATTAGTGAAAACTTGTAAGGTTGAAGGTCAAGAAACCACCTAGTGACTCGTGGATTCGACTCTTTTTGAAGGGCCATCCACTGTAAAGGAGCATGATCCGTCACTAGAGTGAACTCCCAGCCCAAGAGCATCCGTCTGGAGAATAAAAGGGAGAGAAAAATTAGGAGCTTTTAATATTGGGACTGACTTAAGAGCCTGTTTTAAGTCACTAAATGCAGCGTCCGCCTTGTCAGTCCATACAAAATGATTAGGAGCCCTCTTCATTGTAAGATCAGTCAAGGGCGCCACTCTTTCTGAAAACCGAGGTACAAACCGGCGGTAGTACATGGCCAACCCGAGAAAAGCTTGGACTTGTCTCTTGGTTCGCGGACGGGACCATTTTAAAATGGCATCTATTTTTGAACACTGTGGTTTCACGGTACCCCGACCCACCAGGTAGCCCAAATATTTAGCGTCTTTCAATCCAAAGAAACATTTCTTGGGATTAATAAGCCTGGCTTCTCTTAGTGTCCGTAATACTGCAGTGACCTGCTGTACGTATTCCTTCCATATGCTGGAATAGATGACGACGTCATCCAGATAGGCAGCACTATATGCATTATGGGGTTGGAGCACTTTGTCCACCAGACGCTGGAAAATTGCAGGAGCCCCGTGTAACCCGATTGGAAGAACACTATACTGCCAGTGTCCGCTAGGTGTGCTAAACGCGGTCTTGACCTTTGCGGAGTCTGTTAAAAGAATCTGCCAGTACCCCTTTGTCATGTCAAGCGTGGTCAAAAATTCTACTTGTCCAAGCCTCTCGAGGAGGTCATCCACGGAGTCATGGGATAAGCATCAAAATGGGAGATCTGGTTAAGCCAATGGAAGTCATTGCATAACCTCCAACTGCCATCAGGCTTACTAACCAAGACAATTGGGCTGGACAAGGGACTACAACTTTCCTCAGTCACTCCTAGTTTCAGCATCCGCATGATTTCCAGCTCCACTTCTGCTTTCTTTGCCTCAGGAAGTCTATAGGGGCGCTCCCGGTCTATAACCCCTGGTCCAGTCACTATGTTGCGCAATCAGAGAGGTCCTTCCGGTTTTTCACTCACCACCTCTGAGACGGACAGGATAGCTGATTCCAGCTTCCATCTTTGTCTATAAGTTAATTCCTCACCGAAATTAAGGGTGTCTATGTGAGCAAAGAAAGAGCATGGCTGAGCGGAGGAGGGATCTGGTTCCCTCTCCTTCCATGGCTTCAGCAAGTTCACATGATAAACCCGCTCACTTGGTCTACAATTGGATTGTTTCACCAAATAGTCAACCAATCCTTTTCTCTCCTTAAGTTCATATGGGCCTTGCCAATGGGCTGAGCAATTTAGGATGGGAGGTGGGAATTAATACCATGACACGATACACCGGCTGGAATTCTCAGAATGTCGTGCCATGATCATAATAACGGGCCTGTGCTGCTTGTGCCTGCCTCTTCTATAAGACTTTATAAAATAGGTAGAATTTTCCCAAATCTATTGTGTAACTGTGTGATATATTCCAAAATATTTGTATAGGGAAGAGCCTCTCCTTCCCAACCTTCTTTCAAAATATCCAGTATACCTCAGGATTGTCATCCGTATAACAATTCAAAAGGAGAGAACCCCGTAGAGGCTTGTGGGACTTCCCGATAGGCAAAGAGAGCGAGGGGGAGGAGTTGAACCCAATTCCTCCCATCCCCATTGACCACCTTGCAAAGCATCTGCTTGAGAGTCTGATTAAACCTCTAAACTAGACCGTCGGTTTGAGGATGGTACACTGCGGTCTTTAAGTGTTTTATTTTCAGTAACTTGGCCATTTCTCTGAATGTCTCAGAGGTAAACGGTGTTCCTTGGTCTGTTAGGACTTCTTTAGGAATACCGACACACGCAAACACTCCTACTAATTCATGTGAGATTACTTTAGATGTAGCTGAGTGCAAGAGAACAGCTTCCGGATATCGGGTCTCATAATCCATGAGGACTAATATATATTTATGTCCTAGGGCTGAGGGCTCTAAGGGTCCTACAATATCGACCCCGATTCGTTTGAAGGGGACATCAACTAAGGGAAGGGGAACGAGAGGAACACGGTCCCTCCTAGGAATTTGCCGTAATTGACATTCTGGACAAGAAATACCAAAATGGCGAACCTCCTCATTAATTCTCGGCCAATAA
This sequence comes from Polypterus senegalus, assembly GCF_016835505.1. NCBI lineage: Eukaryota > Metazoa > Chordata > Cladistia > Polypteriformes > Polypteridae > Polypterus > Polypterus senegalus. The sequence goes on from NW_024379782.1 coordinate 5,852, forward strand.
AATCTGAGCTTAATCCGCTCTAAAGTTTTTTCAGAGGCTAAATGGCCTCCAAGGAGGTGGGCGTGAGCTAATTCACAAACCTGCTGCTGGTAGGTTCATGGGATTAACAACTGTTTCCAACCTCCACCCCATGTTCTGTGACCTGATATAATAGATCATTTTCTATTACAAAGTGAGGTCCTTGTGGCATGGGCTGATGTGTGCATTGGCAGTTGACAAGGACCACTGCATTTTTTGCAAATTTTAGGCAGTTATCATTCCACTGCTCCCTTTTAAAAGAAGCTGGTGTTTGTCTAAACTGAAAGTGAATGTCGGAGAGAGGATCCGGTCTGACCTCAAGAGGAGGGGATTCCTACCGATTCGTCGAGGCGAGGGTGGATGACGTATTTGCCTGCAACGGTCCAGGAATCTCCCCGTCCTCCTTGTGGGCTTCCGTATCCTCACCGCCGGTTGTGTACACAGCGTGGAGACAGCTTGTGACGAGTTATCCCCATCTATAACTAGGCCTAAGTTTTTATTGGGAGTAGTCAATAGTTTACCGCATTTATTTTCTGACCAGTCCCACCCTAGAATCGCTGGAAAGGGAGGATTGGGGTGAACTGCCATGGGAATTTTTCTTAGCGATCCTCCCTGACTTTAAACACAGGGCGATATTGTACATGTGGGTGTCTCCGTGAATACATTTAATACTGGTCTTTTCTTTAATTTTTTGTCACGGTAAGACATAACGGCAATCAAGAATTGAAATATTGCTGCTGGAATGAAACAAGGCATTGACTTTGTAACCATTAATGACTATGGGTCCCGTATTCGATAACGTCAGGGGGTTGGCAAGAGCATACAAATCGTCTCCCCCCTTCCATCTACATCCCGCCTCGTTCCCGGGTAGGTTGCACGCCCAGCAGCCCGGGAACTCAGAAACAGGCTCCGATTTATGTGGAATAGACTTATTTTGTAGGATGTAATTCCTTGGAAATCTACTAGAGGACGATTCTGCTCTCCCAGATTTCAAGACTGGCATGGATGATTTTACAAGCTTTATAAGCTCTTCCATAGAATGGAAATCTCCCCAGTCCGGCTGGGCAAAGTTTTTTGGGAGGCTCCTTAAAATAATAAAGCAGGCTACCTGCTGCACTATTTGGCAGGTGGATAGTTCAAATGGCTTTAGCCATAAGGCCACCTGCTCCCAGAGGGTCATAGTCTGTGCCTGGATTGATCTCTCTGGATCAAACTATCAGTTGTTTATTATTTTTGCCTGCTGGACTGGGGATAGCCCGTATTTATCTGAGACCTCAGCCCCAATGGGTTGCTAAGCTCTCTACCTCGAGAGAGCATAATAAGCTCTTTTCGTTTCATTCACAGAAACCAGCCTACGTTTGTACGTCCCCTTCACACTCTCCCTTTGGTAAGTTATAGCCCAGTGCTGTATTTGAGGAGCAAACCCTGTACTTCCTGACCCCCAAAAGCAACCCCCCCCCCAGAAACTTGGCCCTGGTACATTCCATACCTGGTTGATTTCATGTTCGTGTCCCGGTTTCTTCTTCTTCTTCCTCCTGCCGACTATGTCACTGTGATAATAATACGCCAAAGACATCATAAAGGTTTGGGGCAGCCACCCGTATATTGTTTTTCCCAGCTGCAAAAGTTTGTTTTTGAAGCACGCATGTGCATAGAACAGAGTCCACAACAGAACTGGCTATAGTAACCCAAGATGGAGGCTTTAAAGGTCTGGAGAGGAACTGATGTCAGCAAAGGGACCGAACCAGAAGTGACATCATCAAAGGGGCCGGCTTCGGAAGTGACATCATCAAAGGGGCAGGCTTCAGAAGTGACGTCATCAAAGGGGCTGGCTTCGGAAGTGACGTTTTCTGAGGCGCCGGAACCTTGCAGGATTTCCCGAGAAAGGTCTGTAGGGAACTGAGAAAGACAGTCAGCTCACTCCACCGCCCCCTGGTCAGATGTTTCATTACATTTACTCAGACCCTTTAGCTGCCTCCTACTGTGTGTGTGTGTGTGACAATATATTTATGAAGGCTGAAATTTGGCAGCCTTATTCCTTACAGCTTACTTACAAAGTTAAGCAGGTTTCATTTCGAAATTCTTCACGTAACGGTCATAACGGTCAACAGCGTCCGCCATATTGAACTTTCTTATTTATGGCCCCATCTTCAAGAAATTTGGTAGGTGGCTTCCCTGCGCTAACCAAAACCGATGTACATACTTATTTCGGTGGTATGACGCCACTGTTGGCCGCCACATTGAACTTTCCAACGGTACTAATTCTCCAACTTCCCCTGTAGGTAGAAGGCTGAAATTTGGCAGGCTCATTCCTTACAGCTTACTTACAAAAGTTAAGCAGGTTTCATTTCGAAATTCTACATAACGGTCAACAACGTCCGCCATATTGAACTTTCTTATTTATGGCCCCATCTTCACGAAATTTGGTAGGCGGCTTCCTGCACTAACCAAACTGATGTAATGACTTATTTCGGTGGTATGGCCACTGTCGGCCGTCATATTGAACTTTCCAACGGTCTTTGTTACTTATGGGCCCATCTTCAAGAAATTTGGAACGCAGGTTCCCAACGCTAACTGAATCCTACTTATGTACATATATAAGTCCATAGCCTGCAGCTCGGTCACCGTGTGTTGTTGGCTGCCTGCCTATATAAGGCCGTCCGTCACTCCAGTCTCTACATTCCCTTCCTTGCTTCGCCACCGGATTCACATCTCCCTGCTGACAACTGCAGCCTTTTTGTTTAATCCACTGCTTCTCCGCTGTTTTATTGTTCGTTTATTACAATTATAGTTATTGTGTAGGTATTTTAGACTTACTTTACATTGTTCAGGTGCTCATTTCCTTTATCGCGTCCAACCGCATACCGCAGTAACATGTCTATCGAGTCGATCACCATTGATCAAAGAACTGTCACTTACTGAGTGGTTTCCATGCCCAGAGATGGCACCTGTCTTTTCCATTCTCTTTGTTACATATTGCATGGCCATATCAGGCTCACTCTTGATATCTTGAGTAACATTGTGTCTTATGTATTGAATGACTCAGACAGGTTAAAGGTGTGGACTGATGACGGTACAGGAGATAATTATACTACACAGGAGCACTGTAAGAGTGAAATGCTTAAGCCCTTCACCTATGGTTCTGCATGTGAGTTGATGGCTGCCACTGAATTGTTCGGTTGTTGCTTTCATGTGTACCGAAATGGCCAAATATTTTACACCTTCGACAACCACCAATGCCTCTTAAACATCTTATGTTCAGGTGAAGATTTCAGTAGTGGACACTTTGATATTTATGAATGTTTAAACTCTCCAAAGCTGGATGTGAAGTTATCGATGAAACCGGTTGTATGCTTACAATGCTTGACAGATGCGAATGTCACTTCAACACAAGTCCTGCAAATGCTGTCGTAATTGAAACAAACCATGAAATTCAAACCGATTATGACAGCAGCAATCCAAGTTGTGAGATTTGAAACAAGATTACTTTTCATATGGCCAACTGTACATTGCATGCTCAAGAGTAAGCTCAGTGCACAGCTTGGTCATATTACAACCGGAGGGCCGAACTGACAATGTGGTATACAAAGACATCCTTAACAAATAATTATTGGTATACTTTCCCTCAGTTTAAAAAGGTTTAATTTTCTTCTTAATAAAAATTTTAAGGCAGTACTTTGCCGCTGCAAGCGGGGTATTTTGCTAGTATATATATTGTGGCAGCGCCTAGGAGGACCAGAGGAGGGCTTGTACCTCCTCCAGACCGGGAGGGGTGTCCGTTACGCGGTGCCGGTAGAGGGCATGGAAGCCCAGCCCGAGGGGCTGGGCACCGCCAGGCGGCGCCTACTCAGACCATCATCGTCACATCCGCCGGACAGAGGACCGGAGAGGGCCTGTAG
>NW_024379783.1:0-26643 GCF_016835505.1 Polypterus senegalus
TTCAAATGCAGAGAAAGTTTTAAGTGCCAAGACTAAGGTAACATTAAAAAAAAGCTATGGACATAGCCGAGGGCACCAGCACAGCTGGAAACTTGATCAAGTACACCGAGTGGCTCACGTGAACTGGCGCAGTGCAAGATGAAAAGCAACAGTTCAAAAGCCTGAACAAAACCAAATTACACAATTGAAAGGCAGCAAAAAATATAAGGCGTCTGATAAGCATATTCATAAATCCAGCTACTGGAAACAAGGGCCACGGTGGGAAAAAGTCAATGTCCGCTAAGGGAAAGACAGTGTAAAAAACCGTGCATGCAGTGTGTCAGGTCTCAGATAAAGAAGAAGACAGCTGTTTATTGATGCAGTAAGAAGCGATCGATGAATGAAACCTGTCATCTTTACAGCGATTGACAAACGGAATGTAACGAACAACACATCCTACAAATCTGAACCTGATTGAAAAAATAATGATAATCAAATCCTTGATGACAGCAACACTCAGTAACACTCACAAAACAAATACTATATTGACAGTCATTTACGTTATTTTTAAAATGTTCCCTTTTCTTTTCTACCTTTTTAACACTACTTCTCCCTGCAATACGCGGGTATATATATATATATATATAACCGCTCTACATCTTCGAATAATGGATACTTTTAGCCATATGATTGTTTGGTAAACCATACTCAGTGTATTCATTAGATGAGCGGTAAAAAGTAAGAGCGAGGAGGATGACTCATTGGGCATGCAGGCTGAGGGGCAACTCTATCTTGTGCGGATCACATTTGAAAAATATATCTTTTCAAGTTCTATTTAGTCCATATGTGTCAAACTCAAGGGCGCGGGCCACACCCGCCCGCGTGTAATTATATCGGCCCGTGGATCATTTTTTATACTGTATTATTGTTTTAAAGCCGGTTTTATGAGCTGGTAACACAATAAACTACTGATCCCATAATGCAGCGCTTCAGTGCCTTGCATCAGGGTAACCTGATCAATTCAGAAGATCGAAAACAGCATAATTAATAGAATCTGACCACTTCAGCGGACGTTTAACCTGTGCACAATCACAAAGTGATTTCAGTGAAGCTGCTTTATGGAGAAACAAATGCCCGTTCACCTTGCCCACTTTCCCTGTGCCAAGTACTTTAAACCAAAGTCGTCACTACGGTGTTCCCAAATCGCCTTTGCTGATAAACTGGCGCACTGCGCACTGAGTTTTGCACGGCCTTTGGTGACTTTGATGAACAAAAAAAGTCCCTCTACATCTCGACTTGTGCATGTTTGGTAGCACATATCTGTGTGAAATCTTCTCAGTGATAAAGACTAACAAAACGCACACAGGAGTCGCCTCACTGATGAGCACCTGCAATCCATCCTGAGAATCTCACAACACAGAACCTCAGCAAACAGAAAACGAAACCGTGGCCAAAAAAAAATGCCAGGCGTCCCCGCTCTAAAATGACATCTGAGCAAAAGACAACTGAATGATTTGATTGGTTATTGCCCTAAGAAACGGGAGTCAACCGTTTTTAAAAAACAGCTATTACTGATTAAATAGCTGTGTGTATATATTAGATATTGTATATGTATATATATGTTTATATATGTGTGTGTGTATGTATGTATGTGTGTGTATATATGTGTGTGTATATATTAGATATATATGTATGTATATATTTTATATGTATAGAATATTATATATATATATATATGTTTATGTGTGTGTTTTAAATATATATATATATATATATATATATATATATATATATATATATATATATATATATATATTATCCTTGCAGTAGGGAGGCCTGGATTGATTCGACAGCACCTGGAAACCACTCCCCGCCAGGAATGGTGGGTATTAACTTTCCCCCTCTGCCCTCATGGGCAAAAGACCGTCCTGCACATGGCATGGATGACCGCAGTCATACTTCCCCTTCCTCCGCCATGCCCTGGCGTCATCCTTCCATCCTCCCTTGGGTCCTTCCGACATTCCTCCACTTCCGGCTCCTCCCAATAAAATGGCGCGCGCCAGGAGTCGGGGCCCGGCATATATGAACTCTTTGGTTTATGATTTTGACCTGTTTATTTTTCTGTACAATATACGGGGCCGGAAACCCAACCCTTGCTACTGTCCTCTCGTCTTTTACAAGTGGCGTGGCGGCAGGATTCAGAGATCCCGGAAGCGGAGGGACAGGACCTGAACACCGTGCTGCAGGGAGGACGCCAGCCCCAGGCCCTGCAGGCGCCAGCCGCTACAACCGGGGAGCTGGGGCACGAAGGCCAGGTTAGTGGAAGCCCAGCGGGGAGAACCAGCCCAGGCAGCCGCCTCCCTATGGTGCCGATGGGGGCCGGAGGATGTCGATGCCTACCTGGGCATGTTTGAGAGGGGGCCCACCGGAGCAGGTGGCAGGTCCGGTGGCGCCATCTTGGCCCATACTAGGACCGCGCTGGGCCTGGCATACTCCTGAGGAGGGAGGCCGCTATCACCTCCTCAAGCCCGAAATATTGCCCCTGCGGCATTGCCGGGCCAGCAGGGCGGCAATGGCGGAACTGGGTCTTGACCCGCCCTTCGCCCAGGCGTTGAGTTCTGGGGCAAGAGGGGCCCGCTTACGCGGAGCCAGGCGGAAATCGTCGGCGGGTGGCCTGTGAAGGCCTGGTCAACCCCAATGCCAGTTCCCTGCCAGCGGCCCGGGGCACGCCACAAAATACGGGCCTCCTCGCGTCCTGGGCGTCAGTTGGCGGTCCTCGACTTGGGGGTCAGAAAGGCCTGCCGGGAACCGGCAGGAGGGGCGGCCACCCCAAAACCCCCTGGGCCCGCTGCAAAAGCGCCAGCCAGAGCCAAAGAGGGCCGGGTCCGCCGCTTTTCAAGTGTGGCGAGCCCGCCACCCTGCCAAACTGCCCCCATCATCGCCCCGGAGCCTATGGACTGCAGCTGGACATACGGAGGTATTGTACCCGCCGCTCCTGGCGAGTCGAATCAGGGTGGTGTTGCTAAATGGGCGCCGTGGTGCTTTATTTGTTTCCCGGCGCAAATTACCATTGTTGCTCGCCGTTTGTCTTCCCAACAGTGGTTAAAGCAACATTTGTTGGTTACCTGTGTACAGGGGGGACTAGGTCATATCGTTCGCTCCTGCTATCTTACCTGGAAGGGAACCAACCCAAATGGGGGTAACTGTTACCTACCCTTCCCCAGTGATTCTGGGACAAGACTGGTCGAAAAATCAGGGGTAAGCGTTCGCCCCGGGGGCCTCGTTGGATTTTTGTCGCTGGGGGAAGGCAACCTCCTGCCTCCACGCGGTGCACAAGGGCCGCCCTATGGGCTGGTGTCTGGGGACCTTTCCGGGCTCGGACCCTGACCCGGAAGATTCCGCGGAGAAGGACTAGCCAGAACTTCCCCGGCCCAGGCTAGACCTCTCGGCCTGGACCATCAATTTGTCCCCCCGGGCCTCCTTAAGAGGACAGTGGAATATGACTCCTGCCTTCCCCGCGCATTGTTCTGCCTCGCTTCGACAGGACGGATCCACCCCCGGGAACCCTTCTTTGTCCTTGAAAATGATCTGTTGTCCGGTGGCTACCCATGAGGGCGGGGTGCGAAGTTGTTGCTAATTCGCGTACCTCGGCGGGAGATATGCAAGTTGGCGCATGCTCACCTCCTGGCCACCTGGGGCCGAAAAAACACTGGAAAAATTTAAAGCCCCGCTTTTACTGGCCTGGGATCAATGAAGGGTCGCGGTTCTGTCAACCCTGTCATGCCAGACCCGCCAGATTCCTAGGGGACCGTGCTCCTCTAGTCCCTATTCCCTCGTGGACACCCCCTTTGAAAGGATAGGGGTCGATTTGGTGGGACCTGAGCCCTCAACCCGTGGCCACAGTATATCCTGGCCATGGTGGACTATGCCACCGGTCCCAGAGGCGGTTCCCTGCGCTCGCATTACTAAAGCAGCAGGGGAACTGGTTAACTTTTTCAGCGTGGGCTCCCAAGGTCCTCCGGACAGGTCGCCCTTCCGGATCACGTTCAAGGAGGTGGCAAATTACTGCAGATAAAAGCACCTAAAGCGTCAGTCTATCACCCCAAACGGGCGGGGTTGGTTGGCGATTTAACCGGGCCTTAAGGATGCTCCAAGGTAGTCAGCGGCGGCGCAGGAACTGGGCCCAAACTCCCCCCGCTCGTGCTTTTCCCCTCCGGGAGGACCCCAGGCCTCTAGGGCTTCCCCTTTGAATTACTATCACGGGGACAACCCGGGGATCCTCGACATCCAAAAAGAGGGCTGGGGGGCCGAGGCTTTTCCCCCTCCTCAATATTTTGGAGTACGAGCGCAACTGCGCGACCACCCCTAAAGATCAGGCCCCTCCAAAGAGCACGGGGATTTTCGAAAGCAGCGCAGGCCGGGTGTTACAACCGAAACTCCGTCCTCAGGAGTTCCGGGGCCCGAGTTATGTGCTCGTCCGACCTCCCCCAGGAGCTGCTCGCTCACTGGCAAGGGCCTTACGAGGTTAAGGAGAAAAGGACTCGCGACTATTTGGTAAAACAGCCCAAGGTCGACCGAGGTGAGAGGATCTACCATATCAGCCTTTAAAAGCCCTGGGGAGATGAGAGGAGCTTCCCAGCTCCCTAGGTCCTCTCCCTTTTCACAAGCACAACTGCCCTTAACCTCGGCAGGCTGACCCCAACAGCGGCAGGAGAGCCCAAACACTCGAGCCATCCCAGGTGGGCGGATCACCCGGCCGGACCCCTGATTGAGCCCATATAGTCCCGGGGCCCGGGGGGATCGTCCGGGGGAGGCCTACGACTCCCGGAGGCAAAACAGCGCAGAGGTGAACTGGGGGTGGCGATTTTGGACATGGACATAATTGAAGAGCCATAGTCCCTGGTCCCGCCCCATTGTCCTCGTCTCCAAGCCAGGCGGCTCCTGGAGGTTCTGTAATGACTTTGAGCGTCTGAAACAGATCTCCCCGGTTCGATGCACCACCCATGCCCGCTTGCGACCTCCTGGCGGCTGGAGTCGGCTCGATATCTGACTACCCTCATGACAAAAGGGTAGGCAAACCTTAACGGCATCCGCCAAAAGGGAAAAAGCGGCCTTTTGCACCCCTAAACGGGCACTGAGTACAAAGGGCCTCCCATTTGGGCTGCCGGGGCTCCGGCGACCTAACGTCTGGTAGATAGAGTGCTGGGGCCTCCCCAGTCCTATAGCCGCCTACCTGGATAGCGTTGTCATCTATTCCGCACCTGGGAGGGATCTACTGCAGGTGGGAGGGTGTCCTCCCAACACTGGCTAAAGCCGGCCTCCATAAACCCCGGAAGTGTTTTTTGGATTAAAGGGGGCCAAATATTTAGGCTACCTCGTGGGACAAGGACAGGTGCGGCCACAGAGCTCAAAGTGAAGACATCTTAGAATGGCCCGTCCAGTACCAAGAAACAGGTGCAGGCTTTCTTGGGGCTTGCGGGTTACTACCGCGGTTTGTTTCCCTCGAAAGAGCAGCACCCTGACTGACCTGACAAAAAGCGCTCCCTATCGTGGTGTGGACCGACAAAGCAGAACACGCGTTCAGTGACCTAAAAAGGCCCTACGTCGGACCTGTATTCGGACGGCCGATTTTGGGCTCCGTTTTCTCCAGACCGGCGGGGGACACAGGCCTGGGTGCCGTGCTGAGCCAAAGCGTCGATGGTCGAAACACCCTGTGATGTACCTTGGGGAAAGCTGATGGACGGGAGACCCCGGGGGCGGCAGTGGAGGGAGGCCTTGGCCATTAAGTGGGGAGTGACCCACCTCCGTCTACCTGCTGGTTGCGAGTTCGCTCTGGTGACTGATCACGCTGCACTTCAGTGGATGTCCCTGCACAAAGTCGAATCCTGGGTCACCAGTGGTTCCTGGACTTACACCGTATAGTTCCCCTGTCGCTCGGCGGGGCACCCCTTTAGGCCAATGCCCTGCCCTCTCTCGTATTCCCCACCTCTCGGTTAGGTCCGCCCGACCTGCGGGGCCTGGAGCTAAGGGGGATGGTATCCAACTGTGAGTAGGAGGCAGGTTGATTCCAGCACCTGGGAAACCACTCGCCGCCAGGGAATGGTGGGGTATTAACTTCCCTGCTTCCTCATAGGCAAAAGACCGCCTGCACCATAGGCATGGATGACCGGTCACGATACTTCCGCCCCTTTCCCCCGCCATATTGCCCTGGCGTATCCTTCCCATCCTCCTGCGGTCCTTCCCGACATTCCTCCACTTCGGCTCCTCCCCAATAAAATGGCCGGCGCCGGGAGTCGGTCGCGCGTATGAACTCTTTGGGTTTTTGATTTTGACCTGTTTATTTTTTCTGTACAATATCGGGGCGGAAAACCCAACCCTTGCTACTGTCTCTCGGTCTTTACAATATATATATATATATATATGACAACAACACTCATCACTCACAACAGTGACAAAACAATTACATTGACAATCAGGTTACGTTATTTTTAAAATGTTTCCTTTTCTTTTCATTGCTTCTTTAACACACTACTTCTCCGCTACGGCCGGTATTTTCTTAATATATATATTATGTATGTTTTATATATAGTAAAATTTTATATATATATATATATATATATATATATATATATATATATATATATATATATATGCAGTAACACTCATTACAGTGACAAAACAATTACATTGACAATCATGTTACGTTATTTTCAAAATGTTTCCTTTAATTTTTCATTCTTCTTTAACACTACTTCTCCGGCTTGGTATTTCTTTTATATTATATATATATATATCTATACTAATAAAAGCAAAGCCCTCACTCACTGACTCACTCACTCATCACTAATTCTCCAACCAATTGCACTTATTTTGGTAGTATGTGCCACTGTCGACGCTATTGAATTTTTCCAAATGTCACTAATTCTCAACTTCCCGTGTAGGTAGAAAGCTGAAATTGGCAGCCTCATTCCTTACAGCTTACTTACAAAAGTTGGGCAGGTTTCATTTTGAAATTCTATGCGTACGGTCATAACTGGAACCTATTTTTTTTCCATATCTGTAATAGACTGCCGTGGGAGGGGGGTTTGTGTCGGCGTCGTTCACCTCCCACGTAATCCGTGAACTGACTGTGAATGCAGTACGTACAAAACAAGGAGGAGCTCAAAAGGCTGAAGAAAACATGCATTATACAATTGAGAAGGCGCGAAACAATAGAAAAAAGCGAGTGGCCATACAAGCATATTCATGAGTGCTGCTACTTGAGAACAAAACCGGTGTAAATCTAAACTTTAAATTAAGTTCATAGACAGGCTGCGCTGGCGTTTTTCATGCCCACTACTAAACACGATATTTAGGGGTACAAGTTTAATGAGAGGACTCAGGGGTATAACGAGAGTTTTTATCACTTGTAACTAAGTTAAAATTGCTTTCTTATACAAATACCGAGAGACTGTTGGGTTTTTGGGGGTTGGCGTCATCTCGCCACTCCCATTCACTTCATTCCCCTGAGCTGAGATCCGCACTAACACGGTCTTAGGAAACAACTTTGTGATCTGCCACCAAATACTCACAGAAAATCACAAACTAATACACACGCTGTCTCTGGGTTTCTCCCCACTCTGAATCCTCCAGGCACTACTGAGGCATAATCCCCAATTTTTTAGGGTTGGGACACCACTAATATTACTGAAAACCTTACAGCCACCCAGGGCTCGTCGCCCTCTTGGAACAACGTGGTGCTTTGGGAGTTCCATGGGTTGATGGCATGGAAGCCCAACCCTGTAGGGGCCCATGGTCACTGCCGGGGGTGCCCAAAAGCCTTGGGAAACCCCTGGGACCTCAGCACTTCCGCCACACCAGGAAGTGCTGGGAAAAAGCAGGGACACCGGGGTGCTTCACTTCCAGTCATACAGCTGGCACTTCCCCCGCGTGTCGGGGAGATTCCCGGGAACCCACCTGGGCACGCCCGGGTGATAATAAGCGCCTCCCTTCATTCAGGGCTGGAGTCGGTGGGAGAGGCGAAGCAGAAGAAGAGAGTGTGGGGGCCCAAAGAAAACATTGTAGTGTGGCCAGGACTTTGGGAACATGAAGGGGTTTGTGTGCACCTTGAACTGTAAAAAAGTTTGAAATAAAGGTGTGGTGGTGGAATTGCAACATGTCTGCCTGTCTGTGCCCGGGTAATGTTCACAACATATATATACAGTATACGAGACAGCAGAACATATCTGACTTGATCACTGGATTATATTGCAGCCTTCCGGGCCCGTGTGGATATAGACTTTAAAACAAAGTTAATATAAAGGGACTGGGGACGTGGTTGGACTGTATGTGTGTCTTAATTCTTTTTATATATATTTATATATATATCGTACAGTGGTGTGAAAACTATTTGCTTCCTTCCTGATTTCTTATTCTTTTGCATGTTTGTCACACAAAATGTTTCTGATCATCAAACACATTTAACCATTAGTCAAATATAACACAAGTAAACACAAAATGCAGTTTTTAAATGATGCTTTTTTTTTTTTAAGGAGAAAAAAATCCCAACCACATGGCCCTGTGTGAAAAAGTAATTGCCCCTTGTTCAAAAATCCCCTAACTATGGTGTATCACACCTGAGTTCAATTTCCTGATTACTGCCACATCTCTTTCAATACAGAAACCCCTTAAATAGGAGCTGCCTGACACGTCGACCAAAAGCACCTCAAAAGCTAGACATCATGCCAAGATCCAAGAAATTCAGAACAAATGGAACAGAAGTCATTGGATCTATCAGTCTGGTAAAGGTTATAAAGCCATTTCTAAAGCTTTGGGACCCCAGCGAACCACAGTGAGAGCCATTATCCACAAATGCAAAAACATGGAACAGTGGTGAACCTTCCAGGAGTGGCTAGCCAACAAAAATTACCCCAAGGTGCGGGGCGACTCATCCGAGAGGTCACAAAGACCCCAGGACAACGTCTAAGAACTGCGGGCCTCACTTGCCTCAATTAAGGTCAGTGTTCACGACTCCACCATAAAGAAAGAGACAAAAAGCGGCCAGCATGGCAGTTTTCCCAAAGTAAACCACTGTTAAGCAAAAGAACATTAGGGCTCGTCTCAATTTTTGCTAGAAACATCTCAATGATTGCCAAGACTTTTGGGAAAATACCTTGTGGACTGATGGGACAAAAGTTGAATTTTTTGGAAGGCAAATGTCCTGTTACATCTGAGCGTAAAAGGAACACGCATTTCAGAAAAGAACATCAACCAACAGTAAAATATGGTGGTGGTAGTTTTGATGGTCTGGGTTGTTTTGCTGCTTAGGACCTGGAAGGCTTGCTGTGATAGATGGAACCATAATTCACTGTCTCCCAAAAAAATCCTGGAAGGAGAATGTCCGGCCATCTGTTCGTCAACTCAAGCTGGAAATCTTGGTGCTGCAACGGACAATGCCCCAAAAACACACCAGCAAATCCACCTCTGAATGGCTGAAAAAAAACAAAATTGAAGACTTTGGGTGGCCTAGTCAAAGTCTGACCTGAACCCAATTGAGATGCTATGACCTGCATGACCTTAAAAGGCACTTCATGCTAAAACCTCAAATAAGCTGAACTACAAAATTCTGCAAAGATGAGTGGGCCAAAATTCCTCCAGGCGCCGTAAAGACTCATTGCAAAATTATCAAGCAGCGTTGCAGTTATTGCTGCTAAAAGGGGGGCCCAACCAGTTATTAGGTTCAGGGGCAATTTCTTTTTTTGGGGCCATGTAGGTTTGCATTTTTGTTTTTTTCCTAAATAATAAAAACCATCATTTAAAACGCATTTTGTGTTTTCTTGTGTTATATTTGACTAATGGTAATTGTGTTTGATGATCAGAAATTTTTGTGTGACAAACATCAAAAAATAGAAATCAGGAAGGGGCAAATAGTTTTCACACCACATATGTTTGGGCTGGAAATCTTGTCTGTAAAGAGGGGTATTTACGTTTCTTTTCCTTGCTTGCTTTCTTTCTATCTTTTCTGTTTAGCGTTTTAGGGGTGTATTGTAGAAGGGTTTAATTAGGGTTTGTTTAGTTGTTATAGATTTGTTAAGGATTGGTTAGGGTGTTTATCATTTCTTTGATTGATTTAGAATATATATTTTGTTTATTTAAATCATTGTTGGGGGGTTTTCCTTTGTATAAATTCAAGGGAAAAAAAATTCTAGCTGAGGACATCAAATTGGGGCTAAGGTTTGGTCTGGTTCCATACCTAATAAAATTATTTTTCCTAAGAGTAGGGGATTTTTTTTGTGGCCCGGGGTCCAAATACAACTTAAGAAGAACTGCTTACATCATGTCTGACCCGAGTGTCAAATTCTCTGAGGTCTAACAAATTCAATGCTCTTTGTCCAGAGTCTGCTGCCATAAGCAAATCATTGGTTACCCATAGCAGAGCAGCTCACGCTGTCTGCTCCTGAAACCCGACTGAAAGGTGCCATCAAATTATTAGGCGTTAAGTAGTTGCTGGGCTGGGAGGCTCAACACGCCAGAACTTTGACAGGAAGGTAAGTGGGAAACAGGCGGTGTTAAGATTGTCAGCATCAGAACAGACTTTGTTAACATTGGGGTTCAGAAATTTTTAAAAATGAGCGGCACAGGTCAGTGTCAGGGATGTCGTAACAGTCAGGATTATGGCATGAAGGCAGGATTGAAATAGTGTGGTAGGGATGGGGTCCAGTACACAAGTAGTCGGCCTCATCTTACAAAGCAGGTCGTTGACTGGTGAGAACTTAGTAAGGAGCTGGATGGAGTGGGAGACAGGGAAGGATATCAATGGATCATTATTTAGATCTTTAATTTTGGAGAGTTTCACAGACTTCAGTAGAGGAATGGTGTAAAGGGAAACCCCAAAGGGAATATATAGAAAATAAAGGGTGGAGGGGTAGGTGGATATGGTGGTCCCATGACCAGCCCGGGGTGCCCTTCAACAAAATGTTCCCGGAAGCAACCGGGTGGCTCAATACCTTCCGGAGACTTGGTGGCAGCCTCCTGGCTGATGGTGGTGCCTCAGCTTCCCGGAGGCTCCATGGAGATGGGTCCTCCCAGCCGTTGGGATCCTGGGGTGGCCGCCAGGCTGCATGGGTTCCTGAGCCCGGCTGGAGAGTCTTCAGCTCCACCCGGAAGTGCAACGGGAAAAAGGTAATCAAGCACTTGGAGCATTTCTGGGTGGGTTGTAAAGGGCCAGCAACCACCACTCAGGGGGCCCGAGTCAAGGAGGAGGAGGCGAAGATGGGAGGGTGGTGGTGGAAAGAAGACAGATGAGAGTGCTTTACATTTGTGTCATGTGGGTGTTTGGATTACAGGGAAGCGTGCCACATATGAAGAAATAAAAGGCTTTGCATTTTAACGTGCCTGCAGTGTGAATCTGTGTCAGGACAGGTGCTTATGTAACCTTTGGGGACAATATATATATATATATATATATAGTCACCCTGAAGAGGGGGCCGAGGCGGACCTTAATATGTCGGAAGACACAGGAGGGGGTGGCGGAATTCCTTTCTCTCTTGTTTCCCACAGAAGAAAAGAAAAGCGCCAGCTCTGCCTCCTATAGTTCCTGCACTCGTTACTCTCCCCTTTCCCCGCCCCCCACCTATGATGTCATCGTCCATCATCCCCCCGGCTCCTTCCCAGCATTCCTCCACTTCCCCCCTCCTCCTTAATCGCCTCCGTGCCTTTTTCTGTTGTCAACTGTTTGAGTTTAGTTATCGAACTTTGACCTTGGAATTCTGTGTTTAAACTCTTGATTATTTTTCAGTATACAGGGCGGAAACCCCAAATCTTTTTTTATTGGTTCTTTCTTTACTATATATATATATATACATATAGTCATATAAAAAGTTTGGAACCCTCTCAGCCTGCATAATAACTGACTCTTCTTTCTAACAACAAAGATAACAGTGGTACGTCTTTCATTTCTAGGGCCTTGAATTTAGTTGTATGAAAATAAATCAAATGTGAAAAACTGGCTGTGCAAAAATGTGGGTCCCCTTGTCATTGTGCTGATTTGAATGCCTATCACTGCTCAATGCTGATTACTTGGTTGGATGAGCTCGTTAAGCCTTGAACTTCATAGACAGGGTGTCCAATCACGAGTGGTCAAAGGTATTTAAGGTGGTCAACTGCAAGTTGTGCTTCCTTCCTTTGACTCTCCTCTGAAGAGTGACAGACAGCATGGGATCCTCAAAGCAACTCTCCAAAGATCTGAAAACAAAGATTGTTGAGTCTCCTGGTTTAGGGGAAGGCTACAAAAAGCCATCTCAGAGGTTTAAACTGTCAGTTTCAACTGTAAGGAATGGAATCAGGAGATGGAAGGCCACAGGCACAGTTGCTGTTAAACCAACACAGCAGGTCTGGCAGGCCAAGAAAATACAGGAGCGACATATGGAGGCAGGATTGTGAGAATGGTGACAGACAACCACAGATCACCTCCAAAGACCTGCAGAACATCTCACTGCCGATGGTGTATCTGTACATCGCTCTACAATTCAGCACATCTGTATGGCAGGGTGATGAGAGAGAAGCCCTTTCTGCACTCACACCACAAACAGAGTCGCTTGTTGTATCAAATGCTCATTTAGACAAGTCAGAGTCATTTAGGAACAAAGTGCTTTGGACTGATGACACAAAAATGGAGTTATTTGGTCAGAACAAAAAGCTCTGCATGGCGAAGAAGAACACACGTATTCAAGAAAACACCTGCTACCTCCTGTCAGATTTGGTGGAGTTCCCATCATGCTGTGCTGCTGTGTGGCCAGTTCAGGGACTGGGGCCCTTGTTAAAGTCGAGGTCGGATGAATTCAGCCCAATATCAACAAGTTCTTCAGGATAATGTTCAACATCAGTCACAAAGTTGAAGTTACGCGGGGTTGGATATTCCAACAAGACAATGACCCAAAACACAGTTGGAAATCTACAAAGGCATTCATGCAGAGGGAGAAGTCAATGTTCTGGAATGCGCGTCACAGTCACCTGACTCGAATATCGCAAAATCTATGGGATGATTTGAAGCAGGCTGTCCATCACATTGAACTGAACTGGAGAGATTTTGTATGAAGAATGGTCAGAAATACCAACATCCAGAATCCAGACACTCATCACAGGCTATAGGAGGACAGCGTCCGAGAGGCTCAAAAGAGCAAAGGAGGCTCAACTAAGTCTTGATGTCATATCTCTGTTGGGTGCCCACATTTATACACCTGTCTAATTTTGTTATGATGCATATTGCATATTTTCTGTTAATCAATAAACTTTATGTCACTGCTGAAATCCGGCTGTGTGTCCATAAGGCATGTCAGATATTAAAGGAAGTTGCTACTTTGAAAGCTCAGCCAATGAGAACAAAAATCCAAAAGAATTAAGAGGGTTCTCAAACCCTTTCATATGACATGTGTGTTTGTATTTTCAGAAGTCAGCTTTTCTGTGTGAAAAAATTACAATGAATCAGTTTTCTAGGTAAAGCAACACATAACATGAAAGTGTTCACTGAATCCAATTATTAAATTGTTTAATCGCACACTTAGACAAGAGGTAAAAATAAACTTCACGTTTCTCACATGAATGCAGAGGCCTAAACCTGTCCTGACTGCAGCTGGATGTTTCTTGCCTGTGTGGCACCGTGTCGGACCTCGATGTGTTTTACTAGGTAAGGTCCGGCCTTCTGACTACCGTCTCATTTCCTTTATTTCGTTCACACGGTGAAGTCAAATAACTCCAAACTCAGCTGCACTTTCTTTCTGCCTTTGCCTCACAGGCACAGCTCCACGGCTTTGCACTGCCAGTGCGAACACAGGGCGATGAAAAACATGGAAGGAAAAGCAGCTCCTGTTCTCACCATCAAATGCAGTTTAAAAATATTTTCTAATAAACTTGCATATTACTGAAAATGTGTGATTCTCACTGCTTTCATCATGAACATCAATGTTTAAATTAAAAGGTCAGGATCAGAAACAGTGTTATCCCCTGTAGTCACCTCAGTCCCCAGGTGATGCGCCCGTCCCTTCCCTTTCCAGAGATGTCTAGCGTCCTAGCTGGAGGATCAGCTTTGAATAACTGCTCAAAGTATCCAGCCCAGAGGGTCACAACTGCAGTTTCATCATCCGTAAGGACCGTCAATCACCTGCCATGATGGCAACTCTCGAGGAACAGATTCAGATGTGTATAATGCTTTGATTCCTAAGAAGTCTACCATCGACCGCATCCTGGCACTGGGGGTTCTCATGGAGGCATAAGCGCAATATCGCAAAGTTTCTTTGCAGCCTTTGTCGATTATCATAAAGCTTTCGACTCAGTTGATCGAGCTGCCCTGTGGACATCTTGAGGTTGCGGGATCCCTCGAGGTTGCTGGATATCATGACCGGCCTGTACACTGGTACTGGGAGTGCTGTGCAGAGTGCAGGCAGACCTCTGTGTTTTCCAGTTGATTCTGGGGTCCGTCAGCGGTGTGTTCTGCTCCTACTCTGGTCAATGATTGCATGGACTGGGTGTTGGGCAAGGTCATGGGTCCAGCGGTTGGGGCATCTGTTGGTGAAGGAAGATTCACGGATCTTGACTTTGCTGATGATGCTGTGATCTTCGCGGAGGTCAATGGAGGCTCTGATCGGGGGTCTTGAGGAACTGAGTGAGGAGTCTGAGGTGTCTGGACTTGTGGGGTCCTGATAAAACCAAAGAGCCAGGCCTTTAATTACCTCTTGAGCACGGCCATCAGCAGTGTGTCTGTCTGTGGTGAGAATGTCAACCTCGTTGAGAGGTTTACTTACCTTGGCAGTGACATTCATGTGACACTGGTGACTCTTCCTGAAGTCAGTGGACAGTTGGGAGAGCATGGGGGTCATGAGGTCATTGGAAAGGTGTGTGGCACTCCTGACATCTATGCCATAGGGCGAAGGTCCAAGTCTTTAGAGTCCTGGTGCTCCCTGTTTGTGAGACATGGCACGCTATCAGTGACCTGAGATGAAGACTGGACTCCTTCATCTGTGTCTCTTCAGAGGTGCTTGGGTACCATTGGTTTGACTTTGTGTCCTCACAGATTCCGAATGAGGCACATGACCTG
This sequence comes from Polypterus senegalus, assembly GCF_016835505.1. Taxonomy (NCBI): domain Eukaryota; kingdom Metazoa; phylum Chordata; class Cladistia; order Polypteriformes; family Polypteridae; genus Polypterus; species Polypterus senegalus. Next base: position 15,050 of record NW_024379783.1, read on the forward strand.
CATTGTGAGGGAGTGTCAGTTACGGCACTATGGCCACGTGGCATGATTACCGAGGTGATCCACTCATAAGATCCTCATTGTTGGGGACCGAGGTGGCTGGACCAGGCCAAGGGGTGCCCGTAACACCTGGCTGCTACAGATGAGGGTCTTTTCCTAGGGGTGGACTGGAACGCGTGTCTGCCTTTGCCAACCGGGATCCCGAGTTGTTTTGTCGCTGTAGTGGGTGTGGCAAGCGGCTGTACCAGTGCAGGCTCCCCAACCTACTTGACTTGCCTTGATCAGCAGCATCGATATTTTAATATCTATCCACCCATCCCATTGTTTACTCAATTTCTATTTTCAATTTACAACGTTTTGGTGAAGTTCAACTCTACAACAAAATAAAATATATCAGACTAATTAACTGTTTTGTTTACATTGCATTATGACATAGTGTGAAGTGTTTTTAAGCTAAGTATGAATCAGGTTAAACAATAACTCCTAAAGCCCCTAAGTCACCTCATCTTGCAAGCCATACTGTTGGACCAGTGATAATATGGGTGGGCCTGGAAAACACCTAAGTGGGCCAGCAATAATCTTTTCCCCTACCCTTAAAGTTTTGTAGCTCTGAGGGTCCCAAGGCACTTCAAATAATGCCCACTGGCATTATGCCATCAAGTCCCCAGCTAGATAAAATGGGCCTTGAAAGAACTTTCTAGAATAAAAAGTCCTCTTTTCCCAAAATGCTCTTCAACCAACAAAGCTTCATGAGGCTCACTAGGCCAAATGGAATTTGCCCAACACCAAAGACAATCCAGGTGAGCAAAATTCCAAAAGCACAAAAACTACAAAACAGCAAGAAAATGTAAAATGCAAAAGAGTGCATTCACAATGAACCAAGGAACTGAGAAAGACCCTCCAAATTTATCAGTGGAAGGCAGTTTCTGGTGGTGACTGGCAAATGCTCGCCTCTTAGGGACCATCCACAAAGCATATGGACAATAAGCCGGAACTGCAACATAAACACATTCATACAAAAAACAGACATGAACAAAGATGTTCTAAAACACTGAATTTACACCCCAGCACTTTGCGGCTCAGTTTATTGACAATAATTGCACTAAGGTTCAAGGGTCCCCTGAATTACACTACAGAGGGCTTTGCTTCTGAATGGGACAACATGGCTTCTAAATGGGGTCTGGCACTGTAATAACTGTGAGTCCCAAAGCACGTAAGTCTCAAAAGCACTTCTAAAAATACCCACTAGAGGGGGAAATCACATTAAAAACCCTGGCTTGAAACAAAAAGGGCCATGTAAGTCTCCATTAAAAAAATTAACACAAAGATGCTTAGTAAGTACATGAAGTTTTGTAGAGCACACAAGTGTCAAAGGAGTTGCCAGCTTGGGCAATCCAAAGAGATCGAGTTCAGTACAAAATCCAAGGAGTGAAAACAGAGGAAAACTGGTGAGGAATCCAAACAGCAATCACAAAGCACAGCAGAATAGAAGAAAACTCACCAAATCCAAGCATTTGATGTGAACCACAGAACTGTAGGGAGCCCTCCAGATTTATGGGAGCGAGGGCAGTTCCTGGTCGTGATTGGCAGGTGGCCCCGCCTCTTGGGGAACCACCCACTAAACACATGGAACACAGCACTGGCTTAGATACAGACACCTAAAATGTAAAGAATACTGCAAAGCATAAACAGAAGAAATACAAAACACATTCAAATAAACTGAAAGTACAACAAAGACACAAAACAAACTGTGAACCCTGACTGAGACCCAACATATACACACTGGTTAGTTATCATCATCATTATAACAGATAACAACACCTGCTTTTAACATTGGCTTTACATTTGCATATTTTTCCCCAGAGTTCTTGTCTCATTTGCATCCCAGAATTCACCACTGTCCAAACATTGTTATTGCTGTGATTTATTTAGCTAATGGTTATAATAATAATAATAATAAGTTAGATTTATTGAGTGCCTTTCACAAACTCAAGGTTGCTTTACATACTGAGTAAAAAAATTACAGATGACAAAAAGTTTGTAGAAGAGCAAGTTTTCAGTTGAGATTTAAAAGTGCAGAAAGAGGAGCAAACATGGAGGACTGAGGAAGAGAGTTGCAGAGCTGAGAGGCTTTGGCACTGAAGGACCTGAGAGTCTGGTGCGTGGGACAGGAAGGAGATGACTGCTCGAGGACCTGAGAGGCGACAAGGAGTGTAAGGAGCTGAGTGAGGTAGAGGGGGCAAAGGGTATGTGGGGCTGTGAAGGTGAGAAGCAGAGTCTTGAATTTAATCCTTGATGGAACGGAAACCAGTGAAGCTAGAGGAGAGAACAGGAGAGCGTGAGCAGAAGGCTTTGTGTGGCTGCCGAGTTCTGAATGTCCTGTAGCTTCTGTGTAGGGAGGCCAATGAAGTGGGAATTACAGTAATCAGTCAGGGACCTCAGAAACAATGAACCTGAGTTCAGCTTTATCATCTTGTCAAGTAGTCAGTTCATTACAAATGTTGTCAGTCAGTCAGTCTTTCCCAACCCACTATATCCCAACACAGGGTCACGAGGGGTCTGGAGCCAATTCCAGTCAGCACAGGGCAGAGCAGGAACAAACCCGGCAGGGCACCAGCCCACTGCAGGGTGTGACACACACACACACACACACACACACACACACACTAAGGACAATTTAGGAATGCCAATGCACCTGACCTGCATGTCTTTGGACTGTGGGAGGAAGCAGACTCCACGGAACCCACGAACACAGGGAGAACCCAGGAAGTGAGACCAGGTCTCCTTACCACCTGAGGCCACAGGTCATGCGCCCTCGACCCTCTGCAGTTCACATACCAGGAGAAGGTGGCGGCGGAGGATGCCATCATCTACATGCTACACAGATCCCCCTCTCCCACTTCGACAGAGCAGTGGTGCTGTAAGAATTATGTTTCTGGACTTCTCTAGCGCCTTCAACACCAGCCAACCTCTGCCTCCTTAGAGACAAGCTGACTGAGATGGGAGTAGACTCACACCTGATGGCATGGATCATGGACTTCTTACAAACAGACCTCAGTGAATGAGGTCTGGGAACTGCAGGTCTGACATCTATTATATAGTGCCTTTCACTCTATCTATCTATCTATCTATCTATCTATCCTATCTATCTATCTATCTATCATATAGTGCCTTTCAATCTATCTATCTATCTAACTCAGGAAGCAGATACCACTGTTGCCGTCGCCCATTATAAATATTGTTCCTTTCCTTAATTATTTGTAATCCTAATTCATCATAACTAAGTGAATTTATTGAAAATAGAAATGACAATTTCCACGTGAGATCTTATTTTCAATGCTTCTTTCAGCAGCTCGGTTAAACAGAATTGTCATCCATCAGGGTACAGTCCATCGTGTTAAGTGCAAGGGAAGTACTGACTTTGTAATATTTTAATGGAAAGTATTATTACTACCCGTTGTTCCAAAATGGATTTATAATTGTAAATGAATGAGTCACACATTTATTCTGTCTTATAAGTGCAATATCTTTTTAGTTATCAGTTGATCGGTAATAAGTAAGCTTCTTCAAGTAATTTAATAATATTTTCTAATTCTTCCATTTACATAAATTCACAAATACCCATTATGATGAAAAGAAAGTGCAGCTTCACAGACAACTTGAACAGCAAATTTTCAAAAGGTAGGACGGACTCAATGAAGGGCCGACGCTCCCAATTTCAGTACCTGCTATGTTAAGATTTCTATTCCTATTTATCCAGAACCACAGATTTACTTAGAAAAGTAACCTGAGTGGAAAAATATCAAAGAACGTGGATAAAGTGGAACCTCGGGTCACGACTGTAATTCGTTCCAAACTCTGGTCGTGACCTGAACTAATTCCCCATAGGATTGTAGGTAAATACAATTAATCCATTCCAGACTATCAATTGTATGTAAATATATTTTGAATAACTACAGAAATCTTGAACAGAGAAAACTAACATTGCAAGAATTCACGCTCAGCTTACAGACGCTCACTGTAAACACTTTTTTTTAACGAGTTTTAAGCACAGGGAAAAAAAATGAACATTTGAAAAATCCGTAATAGAAAAACTAGCCGTAAACTACCCTTGCATGAGTCGAGTTCTGGCATGAAGAAAGTGAGGAGGGACTGGGTGGAGAGGAGATTACAGTTTTGAGGTAAAGTCTGTGACGATGAGGGTTACTATGCTCCCATCTAGCTTCGGGGCCCGTGAAAGCCGTCACCATCGGTAATTTATCGATGAGCACGCGACAGTGAGGCACTACTGTATAATGGAAATCGGATGGTGCAAAAAGTGGCAAGTGCTTTTATTAAAATCAACAAAACAACAATCAAAAAACAAAGTCCACATTAAATAAAGTGCAGTGCTTTCAGAATCTTTCAATAAATAAATGATCCCATAAAAACAGAAGTGAAGCGGCAGTTAAAATCCAATAGAAAAAAGTCTTCATTAAATACAATGAGGTTAAAACAATGCTGGAAGCAGTCTCTTTAAAAACAAGCCCAGTGCATTCTTTAACCCCCGCTGCCTTCTCGGCCTTACGCGGCCGGCCGTCCTTCTTCTGGTCACTCCAGCTCCTTGATCGCTTAGCTGGGTGACCCTCTCTGCCTACCCCTGCTTGGGCTCACTGTCCAGCTGCCTGCCTGCGGCCTCCACTCCTCCTCACTCACTCCACTCGCTCGCTCGCTCACTCACTCACTAGCTCGCTCACACGGTTCTTTCACACTGCTTCCTGCACTTCCTCACTCCTCAACCCCGTCCTTCTTTTCTTTTCCTCCCTTTTAGCCTCGTGCTTCCTATTTATGAAAAGCATGAGGGCAGCTGTACCGAGCGATTATTTATTTAAACGGCCTCTTGCCGTGAGCTGTGAACCCGTCTATAACATAAAGTCCCTCTGCGTGATGCACGTCTGACGCGAGAACAATGTACTGTACAGCGAGACTGAACACGTCGTTAATCACCGGCCAGCGTGAACGGAAGGAAACTGGCTTGTTCGTCACCCGGTGTGTGTGCGTGAACAGATGCAAAAGTTTCTGAACTTTTGGTCATAACCGATTTGTACTTGTTCCGAGGCGTTGTGACCCGAGGTTCCACTGTAAACTAAATTAAAAAGAGTAAAATGATTTTTATTTTATTAGATGTGAATTTGTCATGCGTGTCATTTTTACATGTTTCGACAGTTAAGCTGTCAAATAAGAATGGAAGGAATGAAGTCTGTTTCGTTTAAGAGGCTTGACTGTGACTGTGGCCACCCTATCATAATTACAGTGATAAATTGCTACTAAAGGTTGATATCATTTAAAAAAATAAAACCATAAGACAGTATAAAAGGCTTATTATGGCATCTTTGGGTTGGCGTCCTCAAAAGTCCTCATTTTCTGACCCAGATGTCCTCATTTCAGGAAAGAGAGTTATAGAAGAGTATACTGGACCTATAAATGGCAGCAGAGTCAGGACCATTGGTATTCCACAAACCCGTTTCCATCTATGCCTGGTTAGTTCTATGTACAGGGTCTAAATACATAAAGAAGGTTCATTCTGGAAGCTTCTGTGGATGCTCTTAACCAGAAATGGTTGCCCCTGGGCATTACTCTGAAGAACAGCTCTGGCACCTTTCATTCTTAAGAGTGAAGCGTGTCCACATGGTATATCACATGTAGCGGTGTATCCGGAGGCGATGGACAAGAAAGCCTTCTGTTGTATTTCAGCCAGGGTTCCTCCATTGGCTGGGGTTCACATTCTTTGCTTTTTTATTTTTTATATGATTTGTGTTCATATTCCTTTTATTCATTATTTGCTGAATTCTCTAATGCCTGTGTAATGTTCCTGGCGTGTTTGCGGTGGTTCCTGAGAGGTTCATCCACCTGTCCATCATCACAAGGGACTGCCCTCAGCTCTATAAAGGTGGAGACCACCCACAGACCCTTGAAGTTCATTGGAATGAACTTGGGAGTTGGTGAGTCCATGGATTTGTGTACTTCTGGTTGGTTTTTTATTTACTATTTTTGGGTTTGCAATGGGGTGGCTTGAGGTGCGCAGTGGGTAGGCAGCTGCTGCCTAGCTGTTAGGGAGACCTGGGTTGCTGGTCCTCTGCGTGGGTTTTCTCCACTGTCCAAAGACATGCAGATTAGGTGTATAGGCAATCCTAAATGATCTCTAGTGTGTGCTTGGGGTGTGTGTGTGTGTGTGTGCCCTGCGGTGGGCTGGCGCCCTACCCGAGGTTTGTTTCCTGTGTTGGCTGGGATTGGCTCAGCAGACCCCTGTGACCCCTAGTTAGGATATAGCAGGATGGATGGATGGATGGATTTGCAATTGGGATTTCTTTGTTTGCTACCGGACTGCCGATTTCAGGTAACATCTTCAGTGCTCTTTGTGCTCAGACAGTTTCCTTCTGTTCAGAGCATTTTTGTGAAATAGAAATCTATAGTTATAAAAAGTTTTGTTTGCCTTTATACTTCAACTGCAAGGTGGATGGATCAGATTGTTCGTTCAGGTTGGGAGCCTGCACTGGTACAGCGCGTTGCCATCCACCACACGACAAAACAGCTCAGGATCCTGGTTGGCCCCAGGCAGACACACAGTCCATTATCACCCTCTGGAAATGACCCTCTATCTGCGCGCCAGGTGTTCGTGGGGCACCCTTGGCCTGGCCCAGCCACTCGGATCCTCAACAGTGAGGATCACCCTCGAGCAATGGTGCCACACTAGCCGATCGTCGTAACTGGCGCCCTCACAGTGCAGGTCATGTGCCTCATTCAGGACTCCATGAGCAACACAAAGTCAAACCAGTGGGACCCAAGGATTCTCTGAAGAGACACACATGAAGGACTCCAGTTTTCTTCTCAGGTCACTGGATAGTGTCCATGTCTCACAAACAGGGATCACCAGAACTCTAAAGGACTTGGACCTTAGTCATTTTGTGCCACACCTTTCAATGACCTCATGACCCCAATGCTCTCCCAATCCAGTCTACTGACTTCATAGGAAGAGTCACCAGAGACCTGAATGTCACTGCTGAGGTCAGTAAACCTCTCAAGAAGGTCAACACTCTCTCTGCAGATACACTGCTGATGGCCGTGCCCAAGGGTCATCAAAAGCCTGGCTCTTTGGGTTTTTTATCGGGACCCTCACAAGCCCAGACCCTCAGACTCCTCACTCTTAGAGACCCACGATCAGGGGCATCCTTTGGGACTCCTGAAGATCCTGCATCACCCAGCAAAGCCCAAGATCCATGCATCTTCCTTCACCAACAGATGCCCACAGCCGCTGGCCCCATGACCCTGGCCAACAAGTCCATACAATCATTAAATGACCCCTGTTCAGACCATCCCACTAGAATAGCAGAGAGACCAGTTCAGAAGAATACCAGTCCAGTGACCAATCCACAGACAAAGCAAAAAAAAAAAAAAGCCCAAAATTTCCCAAATCCTTACAAATGAAGAAGATCCTCACCCTGCACCCGAATGACCCTCGAGTCCTGAGTCCTTCTTGTATTCCGATTCCACTTTTTGAGGTGCATTACTGCCCCCTGCTGACCTAGATTGTGAAGTGGTGACAGTGGAAGCGCGTCCCCAATACTTCTAAACTTACCTTATAAAATACAAACCTATTCATTTTAAAAATCCAGCAGACTATCTTAGGACATTTTCCTGTCCCTTATCCATGCTCTAGTAGGGTACCCATTGTGATGCTCTTCTGTCCCATCATCTCCTTCCTCTCTTTTTCATTTTTCTTTCCATTTCAGACCCATGTGTTTTACATCAGTGTCTGCACATCCCCATTTTATGCTTTCCAATGTTAAGTTAATTTGACTTTAAGCCTTGACATTATAACCTCCCTCCTCCCAAATTCTTCTTTCACCCAATTAGATGTAACCTCCATTTTGAATGCCATCAAGGAGTCTTCCCTCTATTTCTTTATTCTGTTAAGTTCATTCTTGAGTGATTGTCTTCACAACAATAGACAGGGCCGAGGTTATTTGCCCTAGGGTGGGTACAATGCCTAAGTGGGTTTCATATTCAATTTCAAGGGCCCCAATTTCCGGGGACACACCCCCTGTTCCCCACTCATTGATGTCATATGTGATTGGGGGCGTGTTGATCTTTAAGGTGCATCACTACCCCCACCCATACCAACAGTACCTCATCAATTTCAGTTGCAGATCTGACTTCATGGCTCTTAAAGAGGGGGGTCTATTTTAGATGTCTCTTTTGGCCATTTTTCCAGGGTGCAAAAGTACCCTTTAAACTGTCCCTGACCTCAGAGGGGTACCCAATATGTCACAGGTAACTGAAGCCTACATCAATGTAATGGCATTTGGCGATTTTTTGCTGCCACCAAGCTGGAGAAGATCTAAATGGTCCACCAGGTCAGCCCTCTATGTGACATAAGTGACAAAGGCAAACCTAGGGCACTTTACCTGGCGGTGATGTTTATGAAAGTTAAGCGTGCGGGTCCGAAACCTCTATGCTATAACCAAGTGCGCATTTTGGGAACTGAAGGGACATGTGATTCTGTCACCGGCACTGCAGCACTTTGATATAGCAGTCCCATTCCCGATGCTGTACAGGGTGAACACTAGCCAAGTGGAGTGATGGACTCGGGGACCCCGGTTATCAATACAATATCGAGACAAAAGCTGAACCTCAGACTTGCACTTTTATATAGTGCCTTTTTACTGCGATCCCAATTCCAAGGAATACACAGATATGACCAACTTCATATGACATCTCCTCAGCAGGACCATTGGCCAAAAAGTGACAAAGGTAGACACCAGCAGGGATTGAACAAGAGAGTTTTGTGTTGTGCAGTCTAACACACCAGCCACCACTAGGGGCCACACTGTCAGTAACCCGACTGTCAGCACCTTAGTAAACACAAGACCCCCAGAGGAAGGTAAGAGGATGGAACCTGATAGTAAATACAAGCCCCTTTTGTCACACACGCTAAAGAAAAACAAAGGAAAGGCTGTAAGTACACGGTGGGCCTCCTGTGACAAATAAGAGTCAGAACAGCAGAGTAGAAATAAGCCTCCTCTGGCAAAGCGGGAAAACTTGAAAAAAGCTCCCCCCCTCCCTCTCTCCCCCCAGTCAGACTCGCCGCCATTTTGCCATTGACTCCCACTTTTGGGGGAGTTGGTAGCTGGATGTTTGATATGTTAATAGTGGCCTAAAGGGGTCCCTCTTTATCCCGACATTTCAAGAGGTGCACCTTATGGAAAATCTTTCAAGATCCCATGGCCCCTTTATTGTTCTCATCCCCAGCGGGATCCCAAATATCAAAAGTGCCAAAGTGTAAGCTTTACAAATTGCTACTGCCTTTTCATTATTTCAGAAACAAAAAATGGTGGCTTAACCCCTTTCACGCCCCTAGTCGTCTCCCGATGTGGTATCAGTTTTAATTTCATTCACAGTGGCTTTGAAGGTGTCATCATTGGTAGTGCCCCTTCACCCGTTTTCTTTGAAATGTGAGATTAAACACATTGTTGAAAGTTACGAAAGGTTGGTGACAAATTCCATCTGGCGGGAAACAGTTCTGTCGGTTAGGAAAATTCAGGATGAAGAGCATTATATTAGGCAAAAGGTAAAGGAATTCATTAATTTATATAGCAGCTTTCACACTGAGTGCTCCATCAGTCCTGTATATAGTGCCTTTACATCTGTCTTCTATCTATTATATGGTTTCCTTTCCTATGTATCTGTCTATCTATTATATAGTGCCTTTCACATCTATCTATCATGTAGTCCTATCTATCTATCTATCTATCTATTTATTATATAGTGCCTTTCACTCTATCTATCTATCTATCTATCTATCTTCTATCTATCTATCCCATTATATAGTGTCTTTTCCGGGTCCTTCCTCGTGGAGTTTTCATGTTCCCCTGTTTTGCGTGGTTTCCTCGGTGCTCAATTTCCTCCCACCTCCAAAGATAGCAGGTTAGGTGCATTGGATCTAAATTGTCCCACATTGTGTGCTTGGTGTAGGTGTGTGTCTGTCTGTGTGTGTGTGTGTGTGTGTGTGTGTGAGCACCCTGTGGTGGGGTGAGCCCTGCCCGGGGGTTTTTTTCCTGCCCTTTGCCCGTGTTGGTTGTGATTGGCTCCAGCAGACCCGTGACCCTGTAGTTAGGATATAGCGAGTTGGATAATGGATGGATGGATATGGTGCCGTTTATATCTATCTATCTATCTATTATATAGTGCCTTTCTATCTATCTATCTATCTATCTATCTATCTATCTATCTATCTATCTATCTATCTATCTATCTATCTATCTATCTTCTATCTATCTATCTATCAATGTATCTATCTATCTATTTATTATAATTAGTCCCTTTTTCATATCTATCTATCATCATATAGTGCCTTTCTATCTATCATCGTCATCTTGAATAAACAGATGAATAACACTATATAGATAGATAAAATAATGAAAGGCACTTTAATAGATAGATAAAATAGATAATAGATAAAATGAATAAAATAAATGATAGAAAATAATATGAAAGGAATAATAGATAGATAGATAGATTGATAGATGAGATAAAAAGATAGATAGATGATAGATAGATATGAAAGGACTATAAAATCTATCTATCTATCTATCTTCTATCTATCTATCTATCTATCTATCTATCTATCTTCTATCTATCATACAGTGCCTTTCACATCTATCTATCTAATGCATTTTTATTCATTTTAATGTCTGTGTATTATACAGAGTGTTTCATATCCATCAAATCTATCCGTTTATTTTGGAAATTGGGATAGAAGACAAAAAGGCTGTGAGGCCTCCAAAGTGCTGCTTACCAGCCTGACCAGGTAAGACTCACCTTAACTCAGCTAGCCCTTCTATTGCTGTCTGCAGGCTTTGGCAAAAACAGGCCAAAAAGACAAGCTGGCCTTAAAATGCTACAAAAAAAAAAATCATATACAAAAATAAAAAAAAATGAAATAATACCCTACAAGGAGAGGGTAACCATAAACCTTTGGCATGTTAATAAAAGGAATTGTGAATCTTTATAAAAAAAAAGATTTAATTACAAAAACAGAGAAACACAAAAATGCACAAAGAGCAAAGAAAAAATTTGCCTAAATGTAATTTTTAATAACTAAGTCCCAATAGACAATTCAAGGCAGAAATCCAATAAACAAAGAAAATACAAATCCAGTAACCAGAGAAGACAGAACAAAAGGAACAATAAACTCCGAACAACTCTTAATGACAACATGAGAGAAACGCTCGTCAACTTGAAATATAATGGAGGAAGGCCGCCCTCAGTTCTTTATGTCATGCTGACCCACCTCTTGGAGTTCCACCCACAGATCAGCTGGAAGGTGCTAACCTAGAAACATGAAAATAACAATTTAAAAAAAATAAAAAGAAAACAACATTACAACAAGAATTATACAAATGAGGGAACATAACATGTATCTATCTTGTATATTGCTTTTATATCTGTCTATCTCTTATAGTGCCTTTCATTCCATCTACCTATCTGTCTATGATTTATATGTGCCTTTCTATCTATTATCTATTTTGTCTTTCAAACTATCTTTGTGGTTACTTGAC
>NW_024379784.1:0-13250 GCF_016835505.1 Polypterus senegalus
GGGGAAAAGGGTTGGGGGGGTGCCCCTCCCTTAAAAGGGGGTTGGGGGGAGGAGATCCGCCCCAAGTGGGGGGATTTCAAGATCTCGGCTTGTTCACGTGAAAAAAGAATGGGGGGAGATGACAGGCGGATTGGGGGCATCCGCGTGATGGGCCTGCATTGGTCTGTCATGGTGAAAAAATAGCTGAGCCAAAAGGCAAGCTTAATTTCCCAATCGACCGCCCTACCCTCACCATGGTCAGGTTGGGTAGTGACTGAAAGACAGACCCAATACAAGCGGCTGAAATGAGTTTCCGGGGGTGTCGGGGTTTTTTTAAAGATGGGATGAAAGCTCAGTCATCCAGGGGGGCTAGAGTAGAGCCGGCCCCCGCATCAAGAGGAGTCGATGGGTGCTCGGCATCTGATCAGGATGCCCCCGGGGCCCTCCCACAAAATTTTAGTGCCTGCCCAAATAAGGTCCTACGGAATCCAATAAAAACACTCCCCTAAATATTCACGGTGAAGGACGTTTATCAGAGGAAGATGAGATGGTCAGGGTTGTGTTTGGCAAAACTCAGAAAAACTGCGAGAGAAATTTTTTGGCGGGTCTTAGCAAAATTTAAACACCCGGGGACATCTGCGAGATGGACCAACAGCTGGAACCTTTATGTACACGAGTGCTCACATGAAAGGGGAAGTGCATAGACAAAAAAACAGTTCCAAAATCAACAAAACCAATTAAACAATTGAGAAGGCAAAAAAATATGAAGCATGTGATACTCAAATTATAAGTGCAGTACAAAACAAAGCACCGGTGGAAAAAGCTGTCCTATAAAGGAAGACAGTGTAAAAGAAACCTGTGAAAAAAAAGCCATCTCAGATAAAGGGGAAATTAAAAATTTTAAAATGTTCCTTTCTTTTCTTTTTTTAACACACTACTTATCCCAAAAGCGGGTATTTTTATAATACCCACAATATTTAAATAGACAAACCACATATGGAAATGGTGATTTTCCCAGTGCTGATGTCTGGGGTTTGATTCCCCGAGAGGGGGGCACATATGTCATGCACTTCCCGATTCATTTTTCCTCGCATCCCCTTGGTTTGAGGTATGAAAAAATAAGTTAACAAAAGACAGACCACCAATTAAACTTTAGAAAAAGGATCAAAGTGGCCCCCAAGACGATTAGGCAAAATTTTATTTCAAAAGACTACCCGCGGAATCCTTGATAAAGTTGGTTTTGTGAAACTGTCCTCAACCTGATTGAAAAAATTTTAATCAAATCCATGACAGCAAACCATAACGGTCACAAAACTATTAAAATTTAAATCATTTACGTTTTTTTTAAAAAGTTTCCTTTTTTTACCAAAACACAGCTGAGAAGCTTTGATGCATTCTATAACGCGTAAATAAAAATAACAAATCACACTTTCAATTTCCAAAGGGGGAAATTTTTCGGATGATTTCCTATTGGACACTGATGCACACATCAGAGCTACAAAAATTTAGAGTTGGGAAAAAAGCCTTTCCATGATCGGGGGTAATTTTTATTTTAAAAAACCACCGCAGTTGATAAAAAAGGTTTTTGCCCCTGAAAAACAAGCAAAAATTTGATGCATTACAGAAAGTGGGCTTTGTGGCTCTTATGATCATTGATTTCGTGACTGTACTAATTCTAATTACATCTAATTACAAAATGTTCAATGATCACACTGTTTTGCTCAATGTACAAAATAATTTTGGCTAATGTTACTCAGAGTTTAAAGGTGGCTGGTCAAATTACTGCCCAATTTTAGCAGGGATGATATTTTTGTTTCTGTTTTGAATTGAAATGCAGTTTAAAAGCATTTTTTTTCAGAAATTAAAGAGCTTGAGTTTACTATATTCATGTCCATTCTATTATTTGATTCTATCGTCCACTAAAACCCTTTTAAATTTAAAAAAACACATTTGCTATTTGGGGAAATTTTCATGTGTGATTAACTGATTAATCAAGTTTAAATATTACACAGCCTCTAATTAATTAGATTAATTTTTTAATCGAGTCCCCCCCCTAAAAATTATATGTAGATATATATATATATATGTAGATTTGATATATATATGTATATACAGTATATATGTAGATATGTATATATATGTGTGTGTATGTATGTGTATATATGTACATGTATATATATATATGTATATGTGTGTATATATATATATCTATCCCAATAAACAAAGCCCTCACTCACTCACTCACCACCACCACCACTCACTCACCACTGACCATCACTAATTCCAACTTCCCGTAGGTAGAAGGCTGAAATTTGGCGGGCTCATTCCTTACAGCTTACTTACAAAAGTTGGCAGGTTTCATTTCAAATTCTCCCTTTAATGGTCATAACTGGAAGGTATTTTTCTCCATTAACTGTAATAGAGTTAGGTTGGAAAGACGGGGGCGGAGTTTCGGGGTGACATCACGCCTCCCACGTAATCACGGAACTGACAACGAAAGGAAAACCAGGAAGACCTAAAAAGCGCTTAAGAAAAATGCATTATATAATTGAAAAGGCAGCAAAAAAAAGCAAAAGCAAGTGACATATACTACCATATTCATGAGTGCTGCTACTCGGAAAGAAAAACAAGGTGTAAACCTAAACTTTAAAATTTAAATTCATAGACAGGCTACTGCTTCACATGCCCACAGGTAATGCGGGGTAAGTTTAATGAGAGGACGCAGGATATAAACCAGAGTTTTGATCACTTTGTAACTAAGTTAAAAATTTTAGGTGAAGGTGTGCTTATGCAAATTCCCGGGGGACTGTGTTTGTGGGATTGAAGTAAGGGGGTGGGGAGTCACGCCATCTCCTCCCATTCATCTTATTTCGCCTGAGCTGAGCTCATACACGCCTCCTTTGCAACTCGCCAGACCGCCACCAAATACTCACAGAAAAATCCACAAGTTAATACACACGCTGTCTCTAGAGTTTTTACACACTGAATCCTCCAGGCACTACTTACAAAGGTTACATTGACAATCGGTTTCGTTTTTTTTAAAATCTTTCCTTTTTTTAGCACAAGCACAGCTGAGAAGCTTCATGCATGTGTCTTAACGTTAAAAAATAATGCATTTAATCACACTTTGCATTACAAGCAAAGGGAGCTTTTGTCAATGCATGATTTCCTGGTACACCGATTACACTGATCAGCGATCCCATTCATTTTACCCTCGCACCCCCTTAGTTTGAGAAGAAGTATGAAAAATATGAGGTTAACACAGAAAACATCACCAATCAAGCTTTATGAATAATCGATTCGACATCAATAATTGTTTTGGTAAAGCATCCTCCTCTATTTTATAATTTTTCCGCCATTAGCCATAATTAAATGAACGGTAAATAAAGTAAAGGGGGTGACTTATTTAGGCAGGCATATATATGACAGCAACACTCATGACAATGTCAATCATGTTACGTTATTATTAAAATGTTTCCTTTTTTCATTACTTTAACACACTACTCCCCCAGTGGGTATTTTGATATATATATATAGAATGACCTCCAAAGAGCGCTGAGACTTTGATATCATGAACGTGTTCCAAAACTGGGTCTCCTGCCCAGCAAAGTCGAGCAGCCAGCCCACGGCATAGCTGTGCCGCCTTTGAGACGCTGACTCGCCTTCTGCCTTAAGTCAAAGGTGAGCAATTTTAATTTTTTCATCCTCCCCCGCGCTATAGCCCAGACAAGTGCAAACACGGACCCTTTTCTACACCACGGAAAAATAATATTAAGGCGATTCACACTTTCTTTTGCACGTTATACGATTTAGAGGTCATCACCTGGATTATGAAGACACGACACGAGTGGAGGACTCATAGTGCAATCACAGCCGATTAATGGCGGGCGCTCACCAGTCTACAAGACCCACCGCGACTGTCCCCAAAAGGCGATCATAACGTCAGCGAACACATCTCTCTACTATATAAAAGAAAAAGGCAACTTCCTTTCTTACACCTTTTTTCCTTTTATCCCAAACCAAAGCCTTTCTCTCTTAACACTGCAGAGGACACAAAACTAATTTTCTTTAAAGCGGTAAGGCACATTACCAGAGGCAAAATTTGAACGCTCACATAGAAAATGTAATTGCAATGTACCTGTACTTTTAAAAGCGTTAATGTTTTACTGTTTAATAACTTATAGACTATAATTTATTATTTTCCTTGCACTCAGTGACCAAACTATACACACACATATAGACACATACAAACATACACACAAGTATATATATGTATATATATACACACACACACACACACATACAGTACATACATACATACATACATACATACACACATATATATAATTTGTGTGTGTATGTATGTGTGATATATGATGTAGATAGGTATGTATGTATTATATATATATATATATATATATATATATATGTGTATAGTAGATATGTATATAGATATGTAGATATGAAGATATGTATGTTATGTATGTATGTACTGCATATATGTATGTATGTGTGTGTGTGTGTGTTTGTATGTGTGTGTGTGTGTGTGTGTGTATATATATGACAGCACAATCCAAGCTGTGAGAAAACAGTAAAAGGAGGCGTGTCAGATGTCGTGGTACATTTTCTGATGCAGCTAGACGAAAATAACTTTGTGACGCTGCCACCAAATACACACAAACAATTACTTGACAATCATGTTACATTATTTTTAAAATGTTTCTTTCTTTTCATAACTTCTTTAACACATGACATCGCGGCTGGTATTTTCATATATATATATATATATATATATATATATATCACAGCTACACTCATAACAGTGACAAAACAATTACATTGACAATCATGTTACGTTATTTTCAAAATGTTATTATTATGACCTCTGGCGGGGTTCTAGGGGTCCCACCAGATCAACCCCAATATGCTCAAAGGGGACATCCTTAAGGGTAAAGGGATTAAAGGAGCATGGTCCTTTTGCCACAATTGACATTAAGGGCAGGATGTGCAAAAGCGGCGGACCTCCTCATAGTCCCAGGCCAAAAAATTTGAGCTTGATCTGCTCTAAAGTTTCTTTGGGACCCAGATGGGCTCCCAGAGAGGGTATGAGCCAGTTCACAGACTTGTCACTGTTAAATCCGTGGAACTAACAGCAGTGACCTTATCTCAACCCGTGTTCTGCCACCGATACAAAAATGCCATTCTTAACACAAAGTGGGGACCTTGTGATGGATTTACGTGTGTTGGTCATCTATTAAGACCACTGCATTTTTGCAAATTTAAGGAGTCACCGTTTCACTGCTCCCTTTTAAATGAAGCCAGAGTCTGCCTAAATTGAAACTGCAGACACCTGAGAGGATCAGATCCACCTCAAGAGGCATGGTTTCAACTTGAGCCAGCGAGCGCTTGAAGATGACGTGTCACACTGCGACAGCTCAGCCGTTGCTACCGCCACTGTCAGAGACTGAATTCTAACCCTCCTCCAGTTGTGAACACAGTGTGGAGGTAGCTGAGGAGGAGGATCCTTGAAGACCGCCACCACCATTTTTTAAAACTTCATTCTGGCAGATGTAGCAGGCAGGTTGAACATCCCGTGAACGAGGTTAGACGGGTTTTAATTTTAAGCCATTGTCGCAGGCAACACTAGATGCAGAGCAACAATGAAATGTTACTGCCAGAATCAATAAGGAGGTAACCTTGTGACCATTTGTGAAAAAGGCCAGAGGTTAGTAAAGCACACTGTCCCTCCGCATCTCTCCACTGACCCCTCGCCTCCTTGGAGTCTGCATGCACCAGGTTTTTCCAGAGCTAGCTCCACAATGTGAAACTGGGACTTGAGGCAGGGACACAAATTGATCCAGGGTCCACATGGGTTCCATTCCGGATCCCCAAGCAGGTTTCTGCCTCAGATTATCTATGATCCCAATTAAAGATACCATATTTTTGAACATTTTTCCCCAGGCTAGCTGGGCAATCTCCATAGGAGTGCATTTATGAGCAAGGCACAGGCTACCTGCTGTACTATGTCGGCATTCCTTTGATTTGGCCTCAGCCAATTCCCCGACTTTCAGTCAATACATTTTTCGCCTGCCAGCCTGAGGCACTCCCACATTTATCAAGGTTTTTACCTTTGTGGGACATGATTGAGGACCTCTTACTCAGGAGCCACAACCAGTCCCCAGTTTTTCTCTTCTGAACCTGGCTCTTCTTGCAGGTCCCTTGTCCACTAGCCAAGGTTACCTTCACAGATTTCTGGGTCGGAACCCCCAGCTTCCTCCTATGCACCCGACCTGCCTCGCCAGCAACGGGGAATGCTACTCTCCTACCTGGACGCTCCTTGGTTTGGCAATTTCGAGGGTGTGTCAAGGTTTTTCTGGTATGGCTTCCGGTTCCATTAGGAGGCCATCACCTACTGACTACGCCACTGTGAAATGAAATAGCCTTGACACAGCATAAAAGGTTTGGGGCAGCCACCCATATATTGTCCATGGCTGCAAAGGGTTTTGTACAGCACTCATGTGCATTGTTTTGAGTTCTTCACTGAACTGACTGGTAGGAAAGATAGTGGCTTTATAAGACGAAGGAGGAAGTGATGTCATCTGGCCGGAACCGGAAGTGGCTTCTCTCTGGGGCGGCACTCGAAGTGTCGTTGAATCAGGCAGATTTTCCTGTAGAGATAACAGAGATAGGTTTAGTGCACCCGCCACCCCTGGCCTGCAGGGTAATTACCTACTTGGTCCACTCAGCTCACTCCTAGTCGTACGTGTGAGATGGATATATATATATATATATATAGTTGTGGAAAGATCACCCCAGCTACAGAGATGTATACCCAAAATATCCAGAACACACACTATTTATTTTTCTTTCTTCTACACAAAGCACTGTTTATAAATCACCCCCAATTAGGTTCAGTCCCATCTTTCTTCTTTCTTTCTTTCTTTCTTTTTTCTTTCTTTCTTTCTTTCTTATTCTTCTTCCACCTCACTCTCTCCACCAAGCTCTTTTCTCTTCCACCCAACTCCCTTTTATAATGCCCCAGATGTGCTCCAGGTACTCCTGTGATCTCTCCAGCAGCACTTCCAAAGTGAGCCAAAAGTGCTACAATCCAGGGCTCCATGGGCCCCAACAAGGTTATGATTTTAAGCTCTGATCTCATGGCCTAGAAGACCAGGGCTGCTCTCTGGTCCAGCCATCCCACCGTAGTATACATACTGCTCAAAATAAGTATTGAAAAAAATAACAATAAAAAGACTAAGGAAACTGGTTACAACTAGTAGATAAACAAGGTGTTGTGATTCTGACAGAAATATATTTTTGTTTTTTGTATTACTTTTTCTTGAGGGGCGGGGGTTATCGTAGCACTGTTAAATTACTGGGACCAGAGAATCAAATTTTGTTTCTCTTTATGGTTGTTGGAATTACAATAAAAGATTCTTGATCCTTGAAATTGTGTTTCAGGTTTATTTGACAATTTGAGGGCTTGGGGCATCAGACAGTCTTCATTCATCCTTCTTTCCTTTGTATGGTTATTTTTTTAGTCACTAGTACATCACATAGTTACATTTTGTCATAGTTTTCTTTTACTGTGATTCATTTTGTTTTATCATTTTATGGTCCTTGTCACAACATGATGCATGGTGTCTATGAATGGGTAGTCTCTATGAGGGTGCCTTAGATGACAGTCGTATGACTTCAATGGCAAAGCTTCAAAGCTGGCACTATAAGTTCATTGACACTTAAGATTGCTGTTAGTACTTTCCATTGCATTTGCCTCTTCTACAGATTTTCAGTATAAGAATTACATTGACATTTCTTGACTAAGAGATCTGCTTATTTTTAGGTTCATGATGTCTGGTTTTCATGTGGTTTTGACTTTTGCTACATTTAAGGTTTCAATCCAGGGCCTAATCCTTTGTCTATGTGCAACCCAGATGATCTGGCAGCACTTCTGTTTGTCATTTATTTGTTTTCTTTGCCTTTTCCTTCTGCAGAGAAGCACAAAGACAATATTAAACATGTAAGACTGAAAAGATAACTCTATAAGAAAGCTTAAAAATCCAAAAATATTGGAAAAATACCATACAGTACAGCAAGGGATAAAAATTAAAAGATTAAGGATAAACCAAAAAATACTATCAAGGCCTAAACTAACAGCAAACAATTTTTCCAGTGCTACTTAGGAAAAAAACCTCACATATACAAAAATAACTCATTGAAAATAAGAAGTAAACAGTAAATGAACAGAATAAATATTTTGCCTAAATATCTGTAAAAAGAAATAAACATAATACCATTAAAGACAAGCTCTGAGTTTACAGATTTTAAAACAGAAGAATCATGATACAGTGAAGAATAATAAAACCCACAAATCTGATGGCATTTACCAGTTAAACTAAAAGAAAACAAAATGTTGTTTATTATTTTAATTACAGAATAATCCAACAGTCATGTCAGATGGCAGAATTGCCTGACAACTGGAAAATTGCAATGTCACTCCATCCCACTGGAATGGGTCATAGTAATTAAACACAAATACACCTTAAGTCTCATATCATTCAAAAATTATGGAAACCATAATTAAAAATAAATTAGAAGAGTACCTTATGAAAATAGTATACTACATAATAGCTTCTGGAGTAAATAAAAGCAAAACACGATGGACTGGTGCTCTGTCCAGGAATTCTTCCTGCCTTGTACTACTTGCTAGGATAAGTACTGTGACCCTGCTAAGGATAAAGCAGGTTTGGAAGATGGATGGATGGATGGATGACATAATTTACTTAGACTTTCAGGAAGCCTTGATACAGTTCCTACTGAAGATTAATTTTAAATCCAGAAGCTATTGCCATCAGAGATGGCTTAAGACTATGTGACATTGTGCGATTTTTACAGCAATTTTCAGCGTAGCCTTCATTTACATAATCTTAGCAATTGAGGCAGTGGCTGCACACCCAATAAGCCAGTTGTGTAATGTGACATGCCCACGACTCACTCCAACTAGTCTGCAACTTGCTCCAATAGAATTAAAAATGTTTGTTCTGTATTTAGCTGTTAGGTCAAGTTCTGTGTGCTTGAGAGCTGACAACCAATGGATGCTCATTCTGAAGTACAATGCGTATAATACACCGGATAGAATGGTGTCCCATGCATCTGAACTGATGTACCCATAACTTTGTACAGTGATGGTACAGTGTGAGGTTGCATTTTATTGACTGTCATAAAAAGAGGTGGAGCACAAACCACTGGAAGGTCAACACTTAGTCTATAAGTGTGACATGGCCAACAATTTGCAGTCGTTAAAGTGACATGACAGGCAACAAGATCAGCAACTGCTGTTGGCAGGTCTGACATACCTAATGACTAGATGGTGACAGCAACATTACAAATACTTGATTCCAAGTTGGTTAATCAACATGGAAGAAATAGACAAAATAAGAGAATAATCCTCCACATAGGGTCATCAGAGGGTCCTCAGACATTTTACCTTGGAATGTTATTTTTTCATAAAAAGATGCTGTCTCTTTGAATCAGTTAAGTTATTGCCCCAGTGTTTTTGTGACAGTGAAGTCATAAACATTGAACCTTAATTGAGAACTTTCAGGGTTCTTTGTGACTTATTTGGGCTATTTTAGCATAGCATGCCACCACTCCTGTCCTAACATCCTCCATGTCCAACAATTTAGCCACAACTGTAATTCAGTGGAGCTCCAAAGACTTAGAAAAGGTTTTCCAAACCAATTCACATTGTCAACATTTTTGTACAGGTTTTCAGAAACCTCTTTAATCTTGGCATGATCAGTCGCTTGGGCAGTGCACTGGTACAGTGCACCGCACCCACACACACGAAACAACTTGGAATCCCAGTTTGTCACCCCCAGGCAGACACACGGTCCAGTCCCACCTCCGAATGACCCTCTGTCTGCTGCAGCCAGGTATACGTGGTGACCCTTGGCCTGGTCCAGCCACTCGGGACCCCAACAATGAGGATCTTAGGCTAGATCACCCTCAGGAAGACGCACATGGCATAGCGAACTGATGATCCCTCACAATGCAGGTAAGTGCCATTTGGGACTCCATGAGCAACGCTTATTCGCACAAAGTCAAACCAATGGTACCCAAGGATTTTCCGAGAGTAACAGTACCCAAGGAGTCCAGGTCACTGATAGCGCCCATGTCTCGCAAACATATAGCAAGGCAAAAAGCACCAGGACTCTAAAGACTTGAACCTTCGCCCTTTGCATGTATATCGGGTGCCACACACTCCTTTCCAGAACCTCATGACCCCTTGCTCTCCCAATCCGTCTACTGACTTCATAGGAAGAGTCACCTCTCAACAATGTCAACACTTCTCTCCGAAACAGACACACTGCTGATGGCTGTGTCAAGAGGTCATTAAAGGCTTGATCTTGGTTTTATCCAGGACACTCGAAGTCCAGACACTCAGAGTCCTCACTCAGTCTCTCGAGTGCACAATCAGAGCCTTCATTGACTCCTGAAGATCACAGCATCGTCAGCAAAGTCAAGATCCGTGAATCTTCTTCACCAACAGATGTCCCACAGCTGCAGGACCCAACGACCTTGCCCAAAACCCAGTAAATACAAGCATTGAACAGAATAGGAGCAAGAACACACCCGATGAACCCCAAATTGAAATGGGAAAAACACAGAGGTCCTGCTCACCTCTGCACAGCACTCACAGTACCAGTGACAGGCCGGCCATGATATCCAGCAACTGGGGATCCCGTGAATCCTGTGGAAAACCTGAGGAGAGTCGATGGCATGTGTATGTGGAAAAAAAAAGTCAATGGTTGCCAACTTTATATTTAACTAGCCTTCCCTGCAGCTCTGCCCACATAGTGAAACAGAACAAACTTTAAAAATCAATAAACAAACAGGTATCTCTAGCTGCAACAGTGGCTGGCACGAGTGAGAAGGACCCTGATGTCATGCTTCACCTCCCTTGGCCTGCTCTCTGTCTCAGATTAGCATAATCTATCACTCCTAAGCAAATTATGATTCTTAGCGCAATGAGGAAGTCACAAAATCTCCGAAATGTTCAACATTAAAGAAAACCTATTTAAATCAAGTTAATTAGTTCCTCTCATTTAAAAGCTAAGAGGAGGTAACTTATGCCCCGAGGCTGGTGCATGAGTGAGGAAGGCTCCAGCCCTCCCCTCATTCCGTGTATCTCTTTGGATTCGCAAATAAATCGTACTGCAAGTGAACTATGATACATAGCATAATGAGAAAAGTTGCAAAATCAACCGAATGTTCAAGCAAATTATAGAAAAACCGGTTCTAAATCTAAACCGTAAGTATTTCTCCTTGTGAAAAGCGGACACACATACAGACAGACAGATTTTTTTACATGTAGAGATTTACTCTTATCAAGCACAATTTGAGTAATGGCCCAGTGTGCTTTATAATAGCTAATATAACTGAAAAAGAAGAGTAATATAAATATAAAACATAATGTTGAAACATAAGTATCACGTAATATATAGAGTAATATAAATATGAAACAGACATGCAGTATATACAGGATGTTTTTATTAAGTAGGACAAGGAGTGCATCAGGCATGAGTGTTTAGGTACCCTACACACTGCCTTGTTGTGTGTCCCTTCCATGTTGGCATTCTTGTATATGAGTGGTAGCTATAACTCGTTCATACCTGAATTATGTGTGTTTGAGCGCAACAGTGAAAGAAGTAAACAGAGAACTTGATTCTTTCCTTGGT
The DNA here is from genome assembly GCF_016835505.1 of Polypterus senegalus. Lineage (NCBI taxonomy): Eukaryota > Metazoa > Chordata > Cladistia > Polypteriformes > Polypteridae > Polypterus > Polypterus senegalus. The sequence goes on from NW_024379784.1 coordinate 11,721, forward strand.
CTCTCCCCTATTTCAGAGATTACCTCATGAAAGACTTAATCAAAATTAAATAAAAAGAAAGAAAAATGTAGGAAATAGTTTTTCACATTAGTATTCCATCATGTCACTATTACTCTTGCAACAATAAAGCACAGATTTTCTTACTTAAACAATTGAAGATTGTACATCTGTCTGGTGCAGGTTTCTTGGCTTTCTGCTTCCACAGCTGTGTCAATGGATGCTGCAATGGAATTTTACGCCAAAAGCACTTCTCCGGATGAGACGACAATGTTTGAATGATACGTAGCACCAGCCATCTGTTTATGCTGAATTGTTCAGAGCCTGATGTTATTAGAGATGCATGTGTAATTGTCATACATTTATTCACACTGCTCCCTGGGTCAACATTGCTAAAATATTATTTATTTATCTGACCTGGTCACACAACTCTACTAGAAAACACCTATAAAATGTTTTCACCTCTTGGAAGTTTTCACATTTATTTGCTATAAAACAATCAATCACAGACAATTGAATCTGGCTTTTTTACATTAATCAACTGAAATGATTGCTTAATGTGAAAGTGAAAATCAATCTCTGCAAAGTGGTCTGCATTAATTCCAAATAAAAAGCATAAAATAACTAATTGCATAAGTGTTTTAATATGACAGACCTAAATCATTACTAGTGCAGCTGTTTAGTTTTACAGGTTGCATAATTAGTTCAATGGACCTGTCAGTCATCAAGATGTTTCAATTGATTGCACTGTAATGCATCTGAATCTAAGGGTCCCAGTTACGGTGGAGTCCATATCATGGCTTAACCTTCACAACAACAACAAAAAGAACACCCAAGCAACTCTTTGAAATGGTAATGGAAAAGCATAAGTCAGGGGATGGAGATGAGAAAATATCCAGGTCATGGAATCATGAAGAAATTAAAGAGTATTGCATACTTGGAAAGAAGAACCCGAGAAGACTTTGGGCAGTCTTCTGGCCTTGGAACACCAAGAGGTTTATTTTCCCAGCCTCCTCACCACGTGGAGTGTTTTGCTTTCCTCATCCCTGGTCATCATGATTGTAGCATTTGTGTATTAAGCTAGATGGTACATGTGGCAATGCTGACCTTATAAGCATTTGTTTTTCACCTTACATCTTAAAGAACCTTTCTCAAATAGTTGTTCCTCAGGTTTCACTTTTGTTTTGTAACTCATTATTTTAGCAATTGTTGTAAAGCATTTTGAGCTACTCTCATTCACAAAATATTCTATATACATGCTTTCAGAAACTATTCAGACCCTCACTTTTTCATTTATCTGCGACTTAAGAAAAATCTTTTAGATGAATTATTTCCTCATCAAACAACAAAACAAAAGCAAAAACTGCTTTTGCCATTTTACATTATTTAAAAAAACAAACAAAAACAAAATATCAAATTGAAATATTGAACCAGTATAAATTAGCTAGTGTATTCATTCTATTGATCACCATTGAATGTTTGTATACCTTGTTTGAGTCCATGTGGTCGACTTACTGATGGAAGGCAAGCACA
>NW_024379785.1:0-8794 GCF_016835505.1 Polypterus senegalus
TTTCAGCCAACCCATCTGCTTTTGCTGTGCCTAATTTTAACCGATTGCCTTTGTTTTTTACAACAATATATTGTCTCTTTCATTCATCTTGCGATTTGTAATCAGTGCCCGCGTGTTTTTCCCGATCTTGCCAGTTAAGCATGTTGCTGTATGGTGGCATTTCTTTTGTACCCCAGGACTCAGAGGACAGAGATAGTACAGAGCAGTAGGTTCACCCTATATCAATCAGTCAGACAAAACAGGCAGAGAGCACTAGATATATAAATAAACAGGGAAGGCACTGTATAATAGATATATAAAAAACAGCTAAGGGATAGATATATAGATAGACAGGGAAGCTCCTATATAATAATAAAATTACTGTTATTACTATATAGATGAACGGGGAGTTCAGGCAGGCAGAGCGGAAGGTTAAAATTAATAAATTTTGAGCTCAGCGGAATGAACTTCGGATCTCTTGAAATACAGCAAGTCTGCTGCGCTCTGAGTGACAAAATCATACCAGTAAGCCACAGAAGCTGTTGTAAAAGTCTTGAACCTTTTATCAGTGTTTATTTTCTCTTTGGCTGTCAGGCTTCACACATTTTATAGTTTATGTCTACATTTTGTAACATTTATTACTAAAATATGAAAAAAGTTTCTGTTATAACATTGTGTTTACAGATTACTGTAAGAACGGAACACACATGAAATCGTGTGTTCCTAATAACAATCTATTATTTCCACTCTAAAACTCCACTTCACTCCCAGATAATCGAGGCATGAGCTCGGGAGGATTCATGCCGTTCTGGAATCAGGTGGGGGATGGAATAGCCGGCTGCTTGCAGTTTGTTTTATCAGCACATTTACAGGACAAAGGAGGCTGGTGGAAGGTGAGAGCGGTTTAAGAAGCGATTTAAGGTGGGGCCGGATCTCGAGTTTTTAGTAGAACTCTGGTATCAGTGTTAAATGTATTTGCATCACTACGATGCGAATATGCAACACTTGTATTGCCTTCAAGAAATGAATGAAGAAAAGCAATATGAATACTTTCAGCATTTAAGTATGATGATCTGCTTCACCATATCAAACCATTCATTAAACATGGAAACGCACATTGATTCTGTTGGAGCTGCAATACGCTTGCCATCACACTACATTATTTTGTAAATGCCAAATACCCACTTCTTTCTCTGACATTTTCTGCTTTGCTGATGTATCCGTCTAATTAGCTTCCATTGTATTTTGGAACATTTCCACATCACTTTCAAAAGAGCTGGTAATTTGATGTCAGCTTTTCTGACAGGCATGTTTGTCACTATGGAGATGTTAATAGTAAAAAACTACCAAACTGAACACACACGCCACTCCAGATTTTTGCTAGTACTGCAAGCTTGCACATGTGTCATGTCATTTCTGATAATGTGCTCAAAGGATGTGTCATTAGAGCACTGGGAATACATGGCAGCCATGATGCATGGATATACGTGTTCTGAGTGTCAAGCCTAAACTTATTTTATGTTAGGCAAGTGTGTAAAATGGAGGCAAATATATGCATACTTTATATATATATATTATATATATATATATATATATATATATATATATATATATATATATATATATTGTCACGCTTGAGTAGGAGGCAGCGATTGATTGACAGCACCTGGAAACCACTGCTTGCCAGGGAATGGTGGGGTATTAACTTTCTCCCTCTGCTTCCTCATAGGCAAAAAGACCGTCCTGCACCATAAGGCATCGATGACCGCAGTGCGTTACTTCCGCCCTTCCTCCGCCATCTTGCCCTGACGTCATCGCTTCCCATCCTCCCTTCGCGGTCCTTCCCGACATTCCTCCACTTCGGCTCCTCCCCAATAAAATGGCGCGCTAAGGAGTGAGTAGCAGCGTTATGAACTTTTGAGTTTATGATTTTGACCTGTTTTTGTGTGTAGAATATACGGGGCGGAAAACCCCAACACTTCATACTGTCTCTGCTCGTCCTTTACAACTGGTAGTGGCGGATACTGCAATCCGGAAATATGGCGGAGGACGGGACCTGAACACCGTGCTGCAGGGAATGAGCGCCCAGCTCCAGGCCTGCAGCAAAGCGCTAACCGCTACCAACCCGGGAGCTGGAGGCCCGCGAGGCCAGGTTGGTGGAAGCCTTGAGAGACCAGACTCCAGCCCAGGCAGCCGCCTCATCCTATAGGTGCCGATGGGGCCTTCGAGGGGCGTCGATGCCTACCTGGGCATGTTTGAGAGGGCGGCCACCGGAGCAGTGGCAGCGGTCAGTGGCGTCCATCTTGGCGCCTTACCTAAAGGGACCAGCTGCGGGCTATTATGACCTCCTGAGGAGGAGGCGCTAATTACGACCTCCTCAAGCCGAAATATTGGCCCTTCGGCATTAGCCGGGCCAGCAGAGCGGCGAATAGCGGAACTGGGTCTTTGACGAAAAGCCCTTCAGCGCCCAGGCGTTGAGTTCTGGGGCAAGATGGGCGCTCTCGGCCAGAGAGCCTGGCCAGGCGGAAGGATGCGTCGGCGGGTGGCCTGTGAAGCCTGGTCAGCGCAATGCCCAGTTCCCTCGCCCAGCAGGTCGGGCACGCCTATCACAACATGTCGGGCCTCCTCGACGTCCTGGCCGTCAGTTGGCGGTCCTCCGGACGGTCAGAAAAGCCTGCTCGCGGGAACCGGCAGGGCGAGCGCGGCCACCCCGAGCCTCGGCAGCGCTGCAGAAGCGCCAGCCAGAGCCAAAGAGAGGCGGGTCCGCCCGCTGTTTCAAGTGTGGCGGGCCGGCTCACCTGCTGCCAAACTGCCCCCATCACACACCGCCCGAGCCTATGGACTGCAGCTGGACATCAGGAGAGTATTGTACCCAGCCGCATCCCTTGGCGAGTCGAATCACGAGTGGGTGTTGCTAAATGGGCACACCGTGGTAGCTTTGTTTGATTCGGCAGCAACATTACCATTGTTGCTCGCCGTTTCGTCTTACCGCAACAGTGGTTAAAGCAACATTTGTTGGTTACCTGTGTACATGGGGGGACTAGGTCATATCGTTCCGCTCACTGTTATCTTACCTGGAAGGGGGAACCAATCCAAATGGCGGTCGCTGTGTTACCTGACCCCCCCTTCCCAGTGATCCTGGGACAAGACTGGTCGAAAAGAATCAGCGGTAAGCCGTTCAGCGCTCGGGCCTCGTTGGATCTTGTCATGAGGGGAAAAGGCAGCCCTCCCAGGCCTCCGCGCCCGTGCACAAGGGCAGCCCTATAGGCTGGTGTCTCGGGGACCTTTCGTGGCTCACGGACCCTGACCGGAAGATTCGCGGGAGAAGGGACTAGCCAGGGAACTCTCCGGGCCCAGGCCCCAAGACCCTCTCGGCGGCCTGGACCATCAATTTGGTCCACGCCGCCTCCTTTAAGAGAGCAGTGGAATGATGACTCCCTGCGCTTTGCCGAGCAGCGATTGTTCTGCCTAACAGCTCGACAGGGCCGGATCCACACTGAGGAACCCTTCTTTGTCGCGAAAATGATCTGTTGTACCGGTGGCTACACATGAGGCGAGTCGCGGAAGTTGTTGCTAATTCAGCGTACCTTCCAGGGGAGATATCACGAGTTGGCATGCTCACCTCCTAGGCGCCCACCTCGGGGCCGAAAAAACACTGGAGAGAATTAAGCTCCGTTTTTACTGGCCTGGGATCAATGAGGAGGTCGGCGGTTCTGTCAATCCTGTCGGGTGCCAGACCCGCCAGATTCCTAGGAGGGACCGTGCTCCTCTAGTCCCTATTCCCCTAGTGGACATCCCTTGAAGGATAGGGGTGATTTGGTGGGACCCTGGGCCCTCAACCCGTGGCCACAAGGTATATCCTGGTCATGGTGGACTATGCCACCGGTACCCAGAAGCGGTTCCCCTGGCTCGCTAATACTAAAAGCATCGCGGGGAACTGGTTAACTTGTTTTCACGCGTGGGCATACCCAAGGAGGTCCTCACGGACCAAGTGCGCCCTTCCCGGATCACGTTCAAGGAAGTGCCAAATTACTGCAGATAAAGCACCTGAAGCGTCAGTCTATCACCCGCAAACTGGCGGGCTGGTTGGCTGATTTAACCAGGCGGCAAGCAGATGCTCCGCAAGGTAGTCAGCCTTGAGGCGGCAGGAACTGGGACCAGCTCCTCCGCTCGTGCTTTTGCCTATCGGGAAGTACCCCAGGCCTCTGAGGCTTCTCCCCTTTTGAATTACTATCGGCGACAACGGGGGATCTCGACATCCTAAAGAGGGCTGGGAGGCGAGGCCCTTCCCTCCTCTAATATTTTGAGTGCGTGGCGCAACTGCTGGACCGACTCACAAAGATCGAACCCCTCTAAAGAGCTGACTTCGTGCGCCAAGCAGCGCAGGCCGGTGTTACAACGCAACTCCGTCCTCAGGAGTTCGCCCGGAGGACGAGTTATGGTGCTCGTCCGACCTCCCACTCGAAGCTGCTCGCTCATGGCAAGGGCCTTACGAGGTTAAGGAGAGAAAGGACTGCGTCGACTATTTGGTAAACAGCCCAACCGTCGACCGAGTGAGAGGATCTATCATATCAACCTGTTAAAGCCCTGGAGATAGAGAGGAGCTTCCCAGCTCCGTAGGTCACTCTCCTTTTCCAAGCACAACTGCCCTTAACCTCGGAAGAGCTGCCCCCAAGCAGCGGCAGAGTTAGCCCAAACACTCGGCGACATCCCGAGTGGTGGCGAGTCACCCGGCGGACAGCCTGATTGAGCACGATATAGTCAAGGGGCCGGGGTGTCGTCCGGGAGAGCCCTACCGACTCCGGAGGCAAAGCAGCGCAGAGGTGAACTGGAGTGAAGCGTATGTTGGACATGGACATATGAAGAGCCATAGTCCCTGGTCCAGCCTATTGTCCTCGTCTCCAAGCCAGGCGGCTCCTGGAGGTTCTGTAATGACTTTAGGCGTCTGAATCAGATCTCAAGTTGATGCCTACCCATACCCCGCATGGCTGACCTCCTTGGCGGCTGGATACGGCTCGATATCGACTACCCTTGACATGACAAAGGGTATTGCAAATTCCTTGGCATCCGCAAAGGAGCACTTTAGCACTAGCGGGCACTGGCAGTACAAGGTCCTCCCATTTGGGCTGCAGGGGCTCCGGCGACCTTCCACGTCTGGTAGATAGAGTGCTGGCGCCTCACCAGTCCTATAAGCGCCAGCCTACCTGGATGGCGTTGTCATCTATTCCGGCACCTGGGAGGAGCATCTACTGCAGGTGCGCTGTCCTCGACACTGGTAAAGCCGGCCTCCGCATAAACCCGGGGTGTTTTTGGATTAAAGGAGGCCAAATATTTAGGCTCCTGGTGGGACAAGGACAGGTGCGGCCACGAGCTCAAAGTGAAAGAGCATCTTAGAATGGCCCGTCCGAGTACCAAGAAACAGGTGCAGGCTTTCTTGGGGCTTCGGGTTACTACCGCCGGTTTGTTCCCGCTTCTCCGAAGAGCAGCACCCATGGCGCCTGACAAAAGAGCCTCCCTATACGTGGTGTGGACCGACAAAGCAGAACAGCGTTCAGTGACCTAAGAAGGCCCTAACGTCGGCACTGTGTACGGCGCCGTTTGGGCTCCGTTTATTCTCAGACCGGCCTTGGACACAGGCCTGGAGTGCGTGCTGAGCCAAAGCGTCGATGGTGTCGAGCACCCTGTGATGTACCTTAGCGGAAACTGATGGACGGGGACCGTGCAGCGGCAGTGGAGAGGAGGCCTTGGCCATTAAGTGGCTGACCACCTCGGTACTACCTGCTAGTGGGGAGTTACGCTCGGTGACTGATCGCTGCACTTCAGTGGATGTCCCTGCACAAAGGGTGAATCCGCGGGTCACCAGGTGGTTCCTGGACTTACAGCCGTATAAGTTCACTGTCACTTATCGGTGGGGGCCCCTCAGGCCAATGCCGATGCCCTCTCACTTATTCCGACCTCCGGTTAGGTCCGCCCGACCTGGCGGTCCTGGGCTAAGAGGGGGATGGTATCGCGCCGGCAGCGAGTAGGAGGCAGCGGATTGATTCGACACCACAGGAAACCACTCGCCGCCAGGAATGGTGGGTATAACTTTCTCCCTCTGCTTCCTCATAGGCAAAAGCGAGTCCTGCACCATAAGGCATCGATGACGCAGTCGCGTTACTTCCGCCCTTCCTCCGCCATCTTGCCCTGGCGTCATCCTTCCCATCCTCCATGCGGTCCTTCCCGACATTCCTCCACTTCCGGCTCCTCCCCAATAAAATGGCCGCGCCAGGAGTCGGTGTCAGCGTTATGAACTTTTGAGTTTATGATTTTGACCTGTTTTTTGTGGTAGCAGAATATCACGGGCGGAAAACCCCAACACTTCATACTGTCTCTGCTGTCCTTTACATATATATATATATATATATATATATATATATATATATGATTCCTTCATTCAATACTTCCATCCATCCACCCATTGTCTAACCGCTGAATCGAATAGGTCCGCGGGGGTCTGCTGGAGCCAATCCCAGCAACACAGGGCACAAGGCAGGAACCAATCCTGGGCAGGGTGCCAACCCACTGATCATTCACCACTTTTGAGATACTATATTTAAGTATTTTCAACTTACTCTTTCGACACTTTAAAAAGTATATTCCTGTAAAGAGTTTTCAACCTACTCTACTGTCACTTTAAAAAGTGTCCTGATTTTATATATATATATTTTTAAATTGCATAAGTATGATCTATTTTTAAAATGGTTGCATAACATTCTCAAGTCTTTTAATCCAGTTAAGAGGTCTTGTGAGTGAAAAGGCATTAAATATCCTGGACATGGCACCAGTCTCTCAAAGGGCCCACTTAGCATGCATCAACACACACACTCAAAAAAGGCCAATAAAATTGACATTAACTTATTTAGCACATATTTCAGTATGTGGTAAGCACATGCAATATGGTGAGAATGTGAAAAGTTGACATGGACTATACTCAGGCATTGAATATATATTTAGAATGCAAGATTTATGTCCCTCTATGCCACCATGCCATCAACCTAATGCAGTCAATGCATGATCAAATACTGTGTCTGAAAACAACAACTGCACTATTTTAATGTTATATCTTTCCATCAATAATAAAAGCTGCAAAGAACTGCTTCACTAACTAGAGACAATCTTTAAAATGTTTTTCTAAGATATCTACTGAAGTTTGTTGTATAATAGACTAATTACTTTTATATTTGCTGTAATAGCACATCTGCATTACCTTAATTATTTAATAAATACATTTTCTACATTATTTTTACTTTTATTTACTAATATGTAATTTATTTATTGTATTTCAGTCTGTTGGTATATCATAATGCATAATTTATTTTTAAATCCTTAAGATTCACTTTTTTGGTTTCTGTTATACTTTTTAGTTGAACTCCTTTTGTTCATTTTCACTTCAAACAAGGATTGTGATAATCTAACTACCATCATGTGTGGTTTAATGTGTAGACACTACGGATGAGATGGTGGGACTTTTCTGAATAATAACAATAAAAGAAGCTACCTACAGACAAGTGTAAATGCTCATGTTTCATTTTATTTAACATTAATCTACTCACTGACTATTTTATGATGTATTGTAGTCTTAATTAGAAATAGGAAGCAAACATGCAATTGAAGAATTAGCACAACTTATCTAGAATAACCAGCATATTGTAAAATGACTGCTTAGTTTTTGGCTTTTCAGGTTTATTTATTTAGAGGATAATACAAAAGACAGAATTGTTAATAATATGTTCTGAATTGAGTGTTTAAGGTACCTAAATTTAGATTTTGCAGATGTTATTTTAATCTTGTATACTATACAATTGAATTTTTTTTTTTTAACTACTTATTTTGTTTTGAACCTATAGGGATAAGTGTGAGGGAATATAATGTATAATTATGACAGGATTATATGAAGGACTACATTGACAAGATTGCTAATAGACCTTTATATGTATTATTTATCTTGTCATTGGCAGTAAATGTCAGTAATCTCAATCACAGAAAAACTTGCCATTCACTATTAATCATTTGAATCATCTTAGAGGATCCATATGTGTTGTATTTATGTAATTATGTCTAAACTTTATGACAGAGAACTCTATAAAGTCTGCCAAGATAACAGTCTTTAAGCGTTGGTCATGTCAAAGTCACATGATAAGATATCATTACCCTTTTAGAACATGAAGTGTTGTATATTGTTTGTGTGTTGTATTTTAATCTTGAAGAATTGAATTAACTGGAGAAAAGCAATCATTCATATGAAATTGTGAAATTTACTTTAATTTCATTAACTGTGATTTTCTGATGGTGAAATTGCGTACTGATACCACGTAGTAGTTGTTTTCCATTTGATTTTGTAGGCAGCATTCCCAAAAAAAACATTACAAGGACTTTTCTGCTTTTCTCATTCAATAGTAATTATTATATTCTGTCACTTAAAAGAACTGATACACTCAAAGTAAACTTTAAAGAAACAATCTGACAACAGAAAACAACAGACAAAGTGGGGATTGATCCCATCACAATGTATTGAAACAATGCACTGGACTGGTAGAGCACCTAAATGAAGATATGTCAGACAAGCAAAGAATTTACATCTAATTATGTAAAACTACTACATACAGAGTAGTTTGAAAATAAAGGACAATACATCAAGGCTCATTAATCATTCTGTTTTTGTGCTGGTTTTATCTATAATAAGTGTTCAAGGAATCAAAGGACACTTGGGCAATTTAGAAACTAATCCTAAATGCCCATGCCATAGTACATTCATAGGTATATCCTTTTCTTT
>NW_024379786.1:0-19818 GCF_016835505.1 Polypterus senegalus
TTTTTGGGAAAACCAAAATGGTTTTCCACTTTTCAAATTCCCTTTTTTTAAAACCAAAATATCCCCAGACAACGACCACGGTTTTTTTTTCCAAAAGTTCTTATCATCATGTTTTTTTTCGTTTTACAGCTTCAGTTTGGAATGTTTTTGGTCCCTTTCACGCTCAGTCCTCCACTAAGCATGTACTATGTTGCATGTTTAGCGGTGCAGCAGTGAAAAGGTCCCCCTTTAACAGTTTCCCACTGTGCCATGTTCGAACATTAATTGGGCTATTTAAACCGTGTTGGGTATAAGAAAAATACATGTCATAACAAAAATAAACATTTTTTGGTATGAACCATATACCCCAACACAAAGCTCTGAACATTTCGCTTTTGTCCATATCCATGTTTTAGTGTGAATTCTACACACAGCGTTATGCATGAGGCCCTGGAGATGTCGGTTGAAAATGAAAGGTACCAGCATCAGCTGATCGGTCCCCAGCTCATCGTGGTGCTGAACACGTTTGTCTAGCTGATGCACCTATGGCAGCGTTCACTTGGGGAGGACAAAACCCCGCACGATGGTAAAAAACCATATTGCTTCTCACTGCAACTGCCACCCGCGCATCTGTCTCATAAAGACAGCCACCCCACCCCGTGCATTCCTGCGGCCATCGAGCTGCTGCTGCAAACAGGCGGCAACAGATGTTTTATGTTGATTTATGTGTGAAACCATTGCTTTTCAGAAACCGATTTTTTGGAAAGATATTAGCGCTCAAAGAGTTGCTACTCATTGCCCAACATTAATATTGACATATCAGTGGATACGGAAGTATTAGACCCCTTCAATTTTCCTCTTTGTTATATTGCAGCCATTTGCTAAAATCATTTAAATTAATTTTTTCCCTCTTAATGCACACAGCACCCCATATTGACAGACAAAAAGAATGTTTGAGAATTGTTGCAGATTTATTAAAAGAAAACTGAAATATCACATGGTCCTAATTTCAGACCCTTTTGCTCAGTATTTAGTAGAAGCACCCTTTTGAGCTAATACAGCCATGAGTCGTCTTGGGAAAGATGCAACAAGTTTTTCACCCCTGGATTTGGGATCCTCTGCCTTTTCCTCCTTGCAGATCCTCTCCAGTTCTGCCCAGGTTGGATGGTAGCGTTGATGGACAGCCATTTTGGCTCTCAGACATGCTCAATTGGGTTTAAGTCAGGGGCTCTGGCTGGGCCATTCAGAACAGTCACAGAGTTGTTGTGAAGCCACTCCTTACGTTATTTTAGCTGTGTGCTTGGGGTCATTGTTTTTGTTGGAAGGTAAACCTTGGAGTCTGAGGCCCCTTAGCATTTGGAAAAGGGTTTTTTGTCCAGGATATCCCTGTACTTGGGCGCATTCATCTTTCCCTCGATTGAACCATTTGGTCCTGTCCCTGCAGCTAAAAAACCCCCCCACAGCATGATGCTCCCACCCCCATGCTTCACTGTGGGGACTGTATTCAAAAAGTGATGAGCAGTGCCTGGTTGTCTCCACACATATTAAGTGTGGACACAATTAAGGCCAAAAAGTTCTATCTTGGTCTCATCAGACCAGAGAATCTTATTTCTCACCATCTCAGAATCCTTCCGATGTCTATTAGCAAACTCAAAGATAGAAGTTTTAACAAAGGAGTGGCTTCACAACAACTCTGTGAATGTTCTTGAATAGCACAGAAAAGACGAGGGAACGCTTTTAAAAACTCTTTTATTGGGTGAGTATGGGCCAGGATGTAGAGCAATTTTGTAAGGCCTGTACTGACTGTCAAATGGTTTCTGCTTACAGACCCACCAGTGTACCCCTTCTATCGATGCCTATTTTAGACTTCCCCTTTGAGAAGGTGGGATTAGATATTGAATTAGAACAATCCTAGGCGAGAACAGGCCATTCAGCCCAACAAAGCTCGCCAGTCCTATCCACTTGGAGGAAACACTCCAAGAAAACATCAAGTCGAGTTTTGAAAGTCCCTAACGTCTTACTGTCTACCACACTACTTGGTAGCTTATTCCAAGTGTCTATGTTCTTTGTGTAAAAAACTTCCTAATTTTGTCGCGAAATTTACCCTTAAAAAAGTTTCCAACTGTGTCCCGTGTTCTTGATGAGCTCATTTTAAAATACAAGTCTCGATCCACTGTACTAATTCCTTCATAATTTTAAACACTTCAATAATGTCACCTCTTAATCTTCTTTTTGTTAAACTGTAAGGCTCAACTCTTTTAATCTTTCCTCATAATTAAACCCCTGTAGCCCTGGAATCAGCCTAGTGCTCTACTCTGGACCTTTTCTAGTGCTGCTATGTCCTTTTAGCCTGGAGACCAAAACTGCAACAGTCCCTCAAGATGAGGCCTCACAGTGCATTAAAAAGGTTGGAGCATAACCTCCTTGGACTTGTACTCACAGGGGGGTGCTATATAACCTAACATTCTGTTAGCCTTCTTAATGGCTTCTGAACACTGTTTGGAAGTTGATAGCTGAGTCCATATGACTCCTAAATCCTTCTCATAAGGTGTACTTTGATTTCCGACCGCCCATTGTGTATTCAAACCTAATTTTTTTACTTCCTATGTGAAATACTTCCCATTTACTGACATTAAATTTCATCTGCCACAAATCTGCCCAAGCCTGTTGCTTACCCAAGTCCTTCTGTAATGATATAGCAGTTCCAAATTATCTGCTAATCCACCTATCTTGGTATCATCTGCAAACAACCAGCTTGTTACTTATATTCCTATCTAAATCATTTATATATATTAAAAATAACGGCCCTAGCACTGACCCTGTGGAACACCACTCTTAACATCGGCCAGTTCTGATGAGGTTCCTGCACCATCACCCTCTGCTTCCTGTGTCTGAGCCAATTCTCACCCATCTAAAACATCACCCTGAACCCCCACTTCTTTTTAACTTGATGCCCAACCTCTCATGTGGCACCTTTCAAATGCTTCAAGTCCAGATAAATAATATCATAAGCTCCCTTTGATCGTATCCTTTTGTTGCCTCCTCCATAGAATTCCAACATGTTAGTAAAACCACGACCTCCCTCTTCTGAACCCATGCTGACTGTCCAGAATAACTCCTGTCCTTGTCATGTTTGCTCAACTTATCCTTAAAAATTTCCCTTTCCCATTAATTTTCCTGTGATGCTTTTTAAAACACTGGCCTATAGTTGCTTGGATCTGCCCTGTCACCCTTTTATATAATGGGATAATATTTGCCATTTTCCAGTCCTCTGGAATCTCCCCAGTGCACAGTGACTTCCTAAAAAATGTGTCAAGGGTTTATATATGTACTCACTAGCCTCCTTAAAAACAGGGATAAATATTTCTGGGCCTGGTGTTTTTGTTTGATTTCCTCTTATTTAATCTGAGCAGCACTTCTCCTCTACAATTTCCAAACCCCTCAGTACCCCCCTTAGTAGGTTTACTCCGGGCGGGTTATCCACTTGCTCACTTGTAAACACCTCAGAAAATTAAGTTTAGGGGCATCTGCTATTTCATTGTCTGTATCTTTTAATTCCCTTTACTATTCCTGATGAACTTGCCCCCTCCTTGACTGTTCTTTTAATACTAAAATACTGAAAGAATCTCTTGGGGTCTTTTTTCCCCTTATCTCTATATTCCTCCCCAACTGTCTTTTGCCTCTCTGATATCCTTCTTATGGTTGTCCTCATTTTCTCATCGGCCTCACGGTTCTCTTTGCAGTCATTAGTCTTATATGCCTTATACAGCAGTTTTCCTTTGCAACTTCTTTTTAAATCTTTATTAAACCATCGTGGAGTTTTTTAGTTTCCTATTACTTCCAAATTTAGGTATGTATCTGTCCTGCATTACATGTAAAACATTTTAAACCTGTTCCACTGCTCCGACTGTCTCCACATTTAAAAGCTTATCAGTCTATCCTACTTAGACTTTGTGCATCTGCTCAAAATTAGCCCCACTAAGTTCAACTTAACAATTTTAGTCTTTTTCATCTGTACTCTTACAAAATACTGAAATTGTATTACATTATGGGCACTTGACCTAGTGGTCAATCACCCTCTACACCCTCAATTCTATCCTGTTATTACAGAATACTAAATCCAAACAGGCTTCACCCTTGTTGGTGCTTTTAACATGCTGTGTTAAAACAGTCGCTGATTACTTCTAAAACTCCTGCTCTTGTGCTCCTCCATCTGTAAGGTTATCCCAGTTAATATTTGGATAATTAAAGTCCCCACTATAATATCCCCTGTAAACTGCCTTTTGATATTACTAAAAAGATGTCTTTGAAATTACTGTCTGAATTGGGTGGTCTATAACACACCCCTAAAATGAGACTTTTTTCCCCAATATTTTCCAGGAGCCACATGTCCCTCCCCTAAGATGGGTCTCATCATCCAACTGAAGATGACTTACATTTAATCCCTGTTTGGCATAAACAGCAACCCACCTCCTTTTCTGTTCTGTCTATCCTTCCTAAAAATGTGTTCCCACTATTTTACACTCATCCCCCTCTTTGTTATTTAGCCAGGTTTCCTTATTGCTATAATATCATGGTTATGTTCTGCTACATACAACTCCAACTCCTTACCTTATTTTTGATCTTCTAGCATTAAGGCAACTATTTTAATGTGTTAATCCTTCTATCTTTCGTGTTTGTTTAAAAATTTTCATTACTATGCATTTTATTTCTCACCATTGTTTTGTTCTTCCATGATAGATCTAAATCTGGCCTGTCCTAAACTCCCTCCCCCCATTCCCTAGTTTAAACAATCCCCGACTAACCTACACGCCTCCCAATACATTTGGGTGCCCCTCCGGTTCAGATGTAACCGTCACGGTGAAAAGGTCCCATCTGTTCCAAAAGGGTTCCAATGCCCATAAACCTATACCCCTTTTAACCTGCACCAAGATTTGAGCCAGCGTTAAGCCTTCTATCTCCTCAATCTTACCTGGACTGGCGGTGGAGCAGAACTCGGAGAAGACTACCTTTTCAGTTCTGCTCCTCAACGGTACCTAACTCTTTGATTGGATCGCAGAACTGACAGATACCCTTATGTATTCATTTGTTCCAAGCGTGGACAAGAAACTGGATCCACCCTGCTCTGGCCAAGAGCCTATCCACCCTTCCCGGAGGTCTCCCACCTGTGCTCCCGGAAAGGGAACACACCGTGACTCCTCTCTCTCTGGAGCACACCTGCGCTTTAATCCCCCCAATGATTGAGTCCCCAACTATCACTACCTCTTCCTTTTTTGGGGAAATGGTTTTGAGGTGGCGTTGGGCTCCTCAGCCCTCCTACCACCTCAAAAATTATCAGAGTCACCGTCCAGCTCCCCCGGGCTGATAGGGTTAGCACTTCAATTCTGGGGTTGATTGCCGGACGGGGGTACCTTTCCTTCGCCTTGTAGGTGACCCACCTATTCCCCACCTGTCTGGTCTGGAATTCCCCCCGCGCCACCTTAGGGGTGCACACTATCTCTCTAAGGACACCTGGGCCAAGTCCGACAATTCTCTTACAACGCAGGTCAGCCAACTCCTCCTCCAGTTCAGCAACCCTGAGCCCGAGGTGCTGGATCAGCCATCTCTTGCAGATGTAGCCCTCATGAACAACTTCTTCCAAACCATCATCTAAAAGTCCAACATCCAACAGGACTTGCTGACTGCCCCATTATTAAAAAATTTGATTTGGGATTACTAAGCTGCCTTAACTATATATTTTTTTTTTTTTTCTTAAAAATTTAAATTTCTTCTTCTTTCAGCTACTCCTTAACTTAAATGGTACACTAAGATCTCACAGATATTTTCACCTTTTCCCCTAAAGCTCCTGTACTGTTCTCCCCCTCAGCTGCCTGCTGTTTGCCTTTCTTGAGGTTAACTTTTTCTTTTCTCTGTCTCTTCTAACTGCGCTCTTCTTACTTATAAGTTCTTCACTCGCACTGTTTGTATTCCCATTTTTAATGAACCATATCGCTGTACCACTTAACTGTTCTGCCTCTGGACCTAAGGACTGTTTAATCTAAAATAAACAAATAAATAAACTTTACTACCTTATTTGCTCCTACTGCCCTTGTGCCTGATCGAGTTTTACGCGGGCCGCCACCTGCTCACTACTGGTTTCCACCTTTTACTGCTTTGAAGTCAGCCGGCCTTTTTTCTTTTCCTTTAAACTAAGGAATCGCTTATTCTGACAGCGGGTTTTTTTTTACAAATGCCGATATCAGTTACTGCTGCTTTCTACCCTGCCGCCTCGATGCCCAATTCAAATACAGATAACAAGAAAAGAATAAGTACAAATTTCAAATAACTTTTCCAAAGGGGACTTCCAAACACCCAGCCCACTTTTGCTTGCCAGCGGGCAAAAAAACCCTTCTAAAGGGAAAAAAAACTTTAAAATTCCCCACCCGGGTTTCCCTTTGAGGCAACCAAAACCCAAGTTTTAAGAGCAAAATGTATTTTTAAATTTAAATCTCACACCACAGAACAAACCAACAACTCTCAACAGACTCTAGCGTTTGCAAAGCACACGTCAGCACAAAGCTGCACACGTCAACTAAAGCTGCACGCGTCAGCACAAAGCCTGTATTGTTGACCGCTTCCCAGGAGTAAAACTGGCTTTCAGTATATGCTTGTGTTAATTGATTACAGTAATCCCTCCTCGTCGGGGTTTGGTTCCAGAACCCGATGATAGAAATCCAAGTAGAAACCATATGTTTGTATGATTATTTTTATATATTTTAAGCCCTTAGAAACTCTCCACACTGTTTATAAATATTCTCCGACAGTTATACAGTAAACCTTGTTTATCGCGGTTAATCCGCTCCAGACAGATAAATGAATTTCCACGAAGTAGGATTCTTTATTTATAATATTTTCGCAGTTAGAGCATAGAAAACCTGTTTACGACCTTCTAAATACGTTTTTAACATTATTAGAGCCTCTAGACATGAAATAACACCCTTTAGTCAAAAGTTTAAACTGTGCTCCATGACAAGAACAGAGATGACAGTTCTTTCACATTTAAAAGAATGCAAACATATCTTCCTCTTAATCTGCGTAAGGAGGCGGAGAATGTCGGAGAGAGAAGAAGTAAACAATGAAAAATCAATAGGGCTGTTGCGCTTTTAGTATGCAAGCACCGCGATAAACAGCGGCAATGAAGGGATCAATCACAGGTAGCCTTTCAGCATTTTTTACAGGCGCCCTGTATCTTCTAAGCAACGCCTCTGTGCAAAAGCCCCTCTGCTCACATCTCCTCCGCGCGAGAGCGCAGAGAGAGAGAGAAGAGCGCGAGATTAAAGCAAACAATCAGAAAATCAATAAGTGTGCTTTTGGCGCACCTCGATAAAGCGGCATTTCTTAGAGGATGCGTCCCTATCACTAGGCAAACAGCTTCTGTGCAAACAGCACTCTGTTCACACCCTCCGTCAGGCGTAGAATGTCAGAGAGGGTGAGATAGAGGCGAGACAAGCAAACAATCGAGCACCCGCGCGAGGAGGCATATCTTATAGCATTGAGGAGTTTTAGTTAATATGTATACGTGCTCTGATTGGGTAGCTTCAAGCCATCCGCCAATAGCGTCCCTTGTATGAAATCAACTTGGCAAACAAACTGAGGAAGCATGTACCATAAATTAAAAGACCCATTGTCGGCAGAAATCCAGAATCAGCGAAAATCCGCAATATACATTTACATATAGCTTACATATAAAATCCGCGATAGAGTAAAACCGCGAAAGTCAAAGCGCGATACAGCAAGGGATCACTGTACACCAGAAGATACACAGAAGTGACAGTGCTGCGACGGGCAGACGCCAACATTGCAGAAGCACTCTGGATATGCTCGCATATTGATATTCTTGGAGATTCTCACTGACCCTTTATGTCTCGCATCATAAAGCAGCTATGCGAAAGTTTTGGAATTAAGCAGTTACACTCCACAGTTTATCCTCCGCAAATGAATGACCTGACTGAATAATTTAATAAAACCCTAAAACAGATTATTCAGATGGGGATTATGTGCTGGTGTCGATCTCATCAATCCACATAAATTTGGTCTGAATGGCAGTGCAACATTGATAGAAAAGTGTCTGTCCCCAGTGAATTATAAAGTCAGAATTCCCGGGTGGCAGAAACCCATTCAAGTTTTGCATTTAAATTTTTTAAAGAAGTGGCACGACTATCACAAAGTCCTGGTCACAGCAGCAGCGATCCCCTAGACTGAGGTCGCTATTGGAGATGATATAACTGACACCCAGAAAGCAGAATTTCTATCGCTGATCAAGGGGAACTCTGATGTCTTTTCGGTAATGCCTGGCCAGACGACGATTGCAGATAACAAGATTGTCACTCCACCTGGTGTTACTATACAAGTGCCACCATATTGCCTACAAGAGGCAACAAGGAAAGTGATACACGAGGAAGTCCAACAGATGCTCTGATTTTGTGTTAATTCAGCCAACAGCAAATGGTGAAGTCCAATTGTACTCGTCTCAAATTCAGAAAGTTAAGTTCTGTATTGATTTTAGGCGTTTGAATAAGATTTCTAAGTTTGATGCATACCTGGTGATGCGTGTGGACAAGCTGTTGGAAAAGCTTGGGCAGGCTTCATATATCTCCACCCTTGACCTCATGAAGGGTTATTGGCTGCGTTAAGCCACTCCGGATGGGTTGTTTAACTTTACCGAACTCTCTTTAATCTCCACGTTGCACCGCTGGCGTTTCAGCGAATGATGGACCACATCCTACATCCCTATTCAGCGTTACGGATACCTATCTTGGCGATGTGGTTTTTCTAATGCTGGGAATCTCCTCGTCAGCTTTTGCGTGCTTGACAGTTCTACCGACGGGTTGATGCCATCCAAAGAAGTGTAAGCTAGGAAATGTGGAATCCACTATCTGGGAAATTCCATTAGGGAAGGGGTTTGCTAACCTCAAATAGAAAAAGGTTGGGGTGGTGCTTGCATATCCCGTCGAACCCCTAAAGGGGGTTAATGTCTTCCTTGGGCTAACCTAGGTATTACGATGGTTTTATTCCCATTTTTTCCCATTGGGGCTCCACGAGGCTTTCATGGATCAAAAAGCCCCATGATCATTCCCAGTTATCACAATCCAGACTTTTCAAAGAATTTATTCTGCAAACAGATGCTAGCTCTTTTGGTTTTTAGGAGCCATATAATCTACTGAATATGATTTTTTGAGTTGCTGCAATGAAATTTTGGCAAAATGGACTAGCCTGCTGCATTATTTTCATTTTTTGATTTTTGGGGTGTCTTTAAATTAAGCCTCTGTAGTTGAAAATTTTCATTTCCTTCAAGCGATGTGGCATCCTTTCTTTCATTCCTAACAATTACCCGTCCCATATCAGTATAGATTATTCAGCATGAATTTTTTCCCATTGAGTTCTGATATGTTTTAAAGTGTTCCTTAATTTTTTTTATCAGACTTTATTATACAATATGTATATATAATATGTGTGTATATATTTATGCATATATAAATTGTTTGTGTGTGTGCTGGGTGGAATACTGGTTCATATCAAAAAGTTTTTTATTTTTGTTTTTTTTTTGTCCGAGGGACTGTGTTTGTGGGGGATTGACATTTAAAAGGCGGGTGGGGGGCGTCATCATCTCCTCCCATTTACCTAATTTCGCTCTGAGCTGAGCTCAGCGGCTACGCCGTCTTCGAACAACCGTCACACTGCCACCAAATACTCCAAAAAAATCCACAAGTTAATACACGCTGTCTCCTAGAGTTCTCCACACTGAATCCTCCAGGCACTACTTACAAAAGGTTACATTGACAATCGTATACGTTATTTTTAAATCTTATCTTTTTTTAGCACAAGCACAGCTGAGAAGCTTGATGCATGTGCTGCATAACCGATAAAAAAAATAGCATTTAATCCACTTTGCATTACAAGCAAAGGGAATTTTTTCAATGCATGATTTCCTGGTACCGATATTTTGATCAGCGATCACTATTCATTTTCCCTTACACTCCCTTTGGGTTTTTGAAAGAAAAATATGAGGGTTACACAGAAAAACAGATCACCAATTCAAACTTTATGAATAATCGATTTGCCATCAATAATTGTTTTGGTAAAGCCTTACTCAGTGTAATCCTCCTTCCATTGTATAATTTTCCGCCATAGCCATGATTAAATGAGCGGTAAAAAGTAAAAAGCGAGGGGTGCTTATTTGGCAGGTAGATATTGATCACAACAGTCATGACAAGTAATCATGTTAGTTATTATTAAAATTTTTTCCCTTTTCCATTATCTTTAACACACTACTTTTTAAAGCTCGCGAGGTATTTGCTATATACAGGTGTATGTATGTATGTATGTATGTATGTATGTTGTATTATATATATATATATATATATATAAAATTATGTATGTATGTATGTATGTATATATATATATATAAGTGTAGTATATATATATATATATATATATATATGTATATATATATAATGTATATATATATTTATATTATATATATATATATATGTGTGTATATATTATATATATGTGTATATATATATAGCAAAATACATACATACACACACCTACATTTTGTCATTTACTACTTTAATATGAAAAGCGTTTCTGTTTTAAAAATGTGTTTCCCGGATTACTGTAGAAACGGAACCACATTGGAAATGGGTATTTCAAAAAACGATCTATTCTTTCCACTCAAAAACTCCACTTCACTCCCAGATAATCAATCAAGGCATGAGCTGGGAGAATTTTATCTCCCGTTCTAAGTCGGTGGGGATGGAACAGCCGGCTCTTGCAGCCTGATTTTATCAGCACATTTAGATGAAAAAAGGGCGCTGGTGGAGAGCTGTGAATGATTTTAAGGGAAGCGATTTAAGGTGGGGCGAATTACGGGGGTTTTAAGAGGCTCTGGTAATTCTATGTTAACTTAGTCAAATAACAAAGTAAACACAAAATGCAATTTTAAATGATGATTTTATATTTAGGGAGAAAAAATCCAACCTCAGGGCCCCTGTGTGAAAAAGAAATTGCCCCTTGTTAAAAATAACCTAACTGTTGTATCACACTGAGTTCAATTTCGTAACCCAGGCCTGATTACTGGCACACCTGTTTCAATCAAGAAATCACTTAAATAGAAGCTGCCTGACACAAAAAAGAAAAGACCAAAAGCACATCAAAAGCTAACTTCATGCCAAGATCAAAAAAATTCAGGAACAAATGAGAACAGAAGTAGTGAGATCTATCAGTCTGGTAAAGGTTATAAAGCCTTTTCCCAAAAAGCTTTGGGACTCCAGCGAACCACAGTGAAACTATCCACAAAAGGGCAAAAACATGGAACAGTGGTGAACCTTCCTGGAGGGGCCCGGCCGACCAAAAATTACCCAAGGGCCCAGAGGCTTTTTCATCGGAGAGGTCAAAAAAGACCCCAGGACAACGTCTAAGAACTGCAGGCCTCACTGCCTCAATTAAGGTCAGTGTTCACGACTCCACCATAAGAAAGAGACTGGGCAAAAGCGGCCTGCAGGCGTTTTCCCAAGGCAAAAACCACTGTTAAGCAAAAGAATGTGGATCGTCTCAATTTTGCTAAAAACATCTCAATGATTCTAAGGCTTTTGGGAAAATACCTTGTGGACTGATGAGATAAAAGTTGAACTTTTGGAAGGCGAATGCCCCGTTACATCTCAGTAAAAGGAACACAGCATTTCAGAAAAGAACATCATACCAACAGTAAAATATGGTGGTGGTGTGTGATGGTCTGGGGTTGTTTCCTGCTTCAGGACCTGGAAGGCTTGCTGTGATAAGATGGAATCATGAATTCTACTGTCTACCAAAAAATCCTGAAGGAGAATGTCCCGATCTTTTTTCAACTAAGCTGAAGGGGATCTTGGTGCTCAACAGGACAATGACCCCAAAACACCAACAAATCCCAAACCCCTGAATGGCTGAAGAAAAACAAAATGAAGACTTTGGTGGCCTAATCAAAGTCCTGACCTGAATCCCAAATTTAGATGCTATGGCATGACCTTAAAAGCGGTTCATGCTAGAAAACCCTCAAATAAAGCTCAATTACAACAAAGCGGAAACAAAGCACCCGGTGGAAAAGTCAATGTCCCTAAAGGAAGACAGTGTTAAAAAAAACCCGTGCATGCAGTGTGTCAGGTCTCAGATAAAGAAGAAGACAAGCTGTTTATTGATGCAGTAAGCGAATGATGAAAGAAACCTGTCATCTTTACACGATTGACAAACCGGAATGTAACTTGAACCAAACATCCTACAAATCTGAACCTGATTGAAAGAAATAATGATAATCAAATCCTTGATGACAGCAACACTCAGTAACACTCACAAAACAAATACTGATATTGACAGTCATTTACGTTATTTTAAAATGTTCCCTTTTTTTATTAGCTTTTAACACACTACTTCTCCAGCTGCACACGCGGGTATATATATATGTATATATATCCGATCTAATACTCGAATAATGGATACTTTATTAGCCATCAATGAAATTTTTTGGTAAAACATACTCAGTGTATTCATTAGATGAACAGTAAAAAGTAAGGCGGGGGAGGATGACTTTTGGAGGGGATGCAGGCTGTAGGCTGGCGTCAACTCTATCTGAATTGCGTTACATTTGAAAATATCTTTTCAAGTTCTATTTATCCATATTTTCAAACTAAAACCCCAGGGCCAATCCCGCGGGTTTATATCGGCCTTGAGTACATTTAATACAGTACTTTTTATATATGTAATATTGACTAATGGCCCGGGTATATGGCCTTAAACAATAAACTACAGACCCCATAATGCACCTTAGCTGCCTTGCCCCTCCGGTTTCAGGGGGTTATGATCCCAAAGTTTTCGGCTAGCTACCACGATCTGGGGGAGAAAAGTTGATTTAAAAAAAAGAGCCTTTAAAACCGATGGGAGGCTGAGTATATTTTCCCCTAAACCCCATGTTTATTTGTGGAGTTTGGGGTTGTAATTAAAATTTAATCAAAAAGGGGACTATGAGACAAACGCGGGGTAACCTAATAAACAGAAGATACAAAAAGCAGAAGAATTAAATAAGAATCTGACACTTCAGCGGACGTTTTTACCCTGCACAATCAAAAAAGTGATTTAAATGAACTGCTTTATGGGAGACAAAAATGCACCCTTCCCCCTTTCCATTTTCCTTTTGCCAAGTAATGTTAAACCAAGTCTCCTTTTTGTTCCCAAATCCCTGTGATAAACGGCGCACAGTTTGCCGGCGCTTGGGTGACTTTGAAGAAAAAAAAATCCGTCCATGCGGCTCAACCCTTGGCATGTTTGGTAGCAATATCTGTGTGAGAACCCTTTTTCCCAGTGATAAAGACTAACAAAACAGAATGCCTCACTGTCCCTCAGTCCATCCTGAAATCTCCCCCAAGAACCTCCCCCAAAACAGAAAAAAACCCTGTTGAAAAAAAGATACCAGCTCTTAAATGATATGAGCAAGACAACTGAATTATTTGATTTGTTTTGGAAAAGGAATACATTTTATTTATTTCCAGGTTTTTTATGCAGCATTTTCATATTTAAATTTTTAAAATTTTGACAGGATATATTTTATAAACAAAATTTTTGGGGGATATTTAAAATCTAAGTTTTTTTTTTATAAAAAATTAATAAGAGTAAAAAAAATTTAAGTTTTTTCTTTTAAGTTTTTTATTTCTCTTGTATAATTTGACAGGATATATTTTTATAGAGCAAAATATTATAAGTTGTTTGGTTTGAGTTGATTTTTAAAATAATTTCCCTGTCTGTTTTAATTCATCCCAAAATATTTTTTCACTAAATAAAAATTCCTTCTTTTAAAATTTAAATAGAACTTGAAAAAAAATTGATAGTTCATAATATCCAAAAAACTTGCGAAAAGGGGGTTATCTTTTAACAACAGCGTATTGATATTGAATAGCTGTGTGTGTATACTGTATATGTAGATATGAATGTATATGTATATATATGTGTGTGTTTTTATGTATATATATATGTATTTGTGTGTATATATATGTGTGTGTATGTATTTTGTTTTATGTATATGTATGGTATATATGTAGATATATATATATATATATATATTTATTTTATGTATATTGTATATATATGTATGAATTTATATATATATATTTTTATGTGTGTGTGTGTGTGTGTGTGTGTGTGTGTGTAAATATATATATATATAATGTATGAAATTTTATGTTTTTATGTATTAAAGGGGAAATTTATTTATATATATATATATATATATATATATATATATATATATATATATATATATTTTTGACAAAACACTCATCCCAACAGTAAAAAAATTTTTGAAATCATGTTCTGTTTTTTTTAAAAATGTTTCCTTTTCTTTTCATTGCTTTTTAACACCTACTTCCCCGGGGTTTTTTAGTATATATATATATAAGCAGAAGCGAAAGTTAGTTTCCCAAACCCCGAAGGTGAAAACCTAAAAAAGAAACCATATTTTGTATGAAATTTTTTTTTTTTATTTTAAGCCCTTTGAAACTCTACACTGTTTATAAAAAATTCTAAAGTTATACAGTAAACCCTTTTTTTTCAGAATCCTCGCAATAAATGAATTTCCAAATTTGGGGTTTTTTATTTATAAATCTAATATTTTAAAATTAGAGATTTAAAAAACCTTTTACACCTTCAAAAACGTTTTAAATAAATTTGAGCCCCCTGGTAAATAACACCCTTTTTGTCAAAAATTTAAAATGTGCTCCCTGAAAGACAGAGATGAAGTTCTTTTCACAATTAAAAAATGCAAACATATCTTCCCTTCAAAGCGGGAAGGGGGAATGTCAAGAGAAAGAAAAATGAAAAATCAATAGGGCTGTTGGGTTTTTAATATCAAGCACTGCGAAAAAGCGCGGCAAGAAAGGGGTCAATCAAAGGGAGCCTTTTGCATTTTTTCAGGGCCCCTATCTTCAAAAAAAAAACCTCGTAAAAACCCTCGCTCCCCTCTCCTCGAAGCCAGAACGCAAAAGAGAGGAAGGGAGATTAAAACAAACAATCAAAAATCAATGGTGCTTTGGGGCGACCCCATAAAACGGGATTTTTTGAGGAGCATCCGATCCCTGGCAAACGCTTCGGGAAGCAGTACCTCTGCTCCAGCCCCTCCTGGGAGAGAATGTCAGAGGGTGAGAAGAGGGAGGACAAAAACAATCAAGCCCCCGGATGATATCTTATACATTGGGAGTTTTAGTTAATATTAAAACGTGCTTGATTGGGGGTTCTAAGCCATCCGCCAATGCCCCTTGTATGAAAACAACTGGGCAAAAAACTGAGGAAGCATGTACATAAATTAAAAGACCCCTTGTCCGGAAATCGAATCACAAAAAACCTAATACATTTACATATGCTTACATATAAAATCCCAAAACAAACCCTAAATAAAGCCGCATAAGAAGGATCACTGTATCCATTATTGGGATGTAGATCGGGATATATATATAAAATATAACCGGGATGCGGAAGGTGTGTTAAAAAACCAAAAAAAAGAAAAGGAACATTTAAAATAACGAAAAGACTGCCCTTACGATTTGTTTTGTGAGTGTTACTGAGGTTCTTTTACAAGGTTATCATTATTTTTTTCAATCAGGTTGCATTTGTGGTGTGTTGTGTTCAAGTTACATTCCTTGTTTGTTCGTTTAAAGATGAAAGTTTTTTTCTCGATTGTTTTTTACGATCAATAAACACTTGTCTTCTTCTTTATTAGACTAAACACTGCATGCCGGGTTTTTTTTTTTTAAACACTGTTTTCCCTTTTAAGGGGACATTGATTTTTTTCCACCGGTTTTGTTTCCCCGGGTAGCTGGATTTATGAATATGCTTATCGGGCCCCTTTTTTGCCCTTTTCAATTGTGAAATTGGGTTTTGCAGCCTTTGGAACTGTTTGTTTTTTTATCTGTGCCCCGGCCAGTTCCGGGGGTTTTGGTGTACCCCCAATTTTTAGCTTCTGGTGCCACCCGCTATGTCCATGGCTGCTTTGTTACCTTAGCCCGGGCATAAAAGTTTCTCGGCTGAGTTTGTGTCAAATACCCCCCTACCACCCATCTTCCTCTCCATAAGCAAGTCCTTCCCCCGTGAATATTTGGGGGAGTTTGCTTTGGTTGGTGACGGACGGCCTTATAGGGCAGGCACTAAATTACAAATCACCCTGTTTAACTTAATTTAAAGTGTGGGTTTTACGGGGGCTTTGTTCCAAGAGCAGAACTCATAAATATGGTTGTATATGTACTGCGCCTTATTGTTTTTGCCTTCAAATTATATAATCATTTTTCTTCACCCTTTTGGGGGTCTTCCGGGTTTTTCTATGTATCGTGATTCAGGGTGATGATGCCCTAAATTGCCCCCCGCTTAAGCTCATCTTCTTACAGTAAATGGAAAAATCAGCTTCAGTTATGACCTTTCCCCGCGTAAAATTTTGTTTAAAAAAACCTCCCCCAACTTTTGGGAAGCAAGGAATGAACCTCCCAAATTTCAGCCTTCCACCCCCGGGAATTTGGGAGAATTTGTGGTCAGTGGTGAGTGAGGTCTTTTTTTTATTGTATAGATTATATATTCTAATTCTTTGTAAAATATGATCACCTTATAGACATGGAAAGGGGGTTGGGAATGATAAAGGAAAGGGGTCCCTGAAAATGTAAAGTAAGTCTAAAATACCTATACAAAAACAAATTGTATTAAACAAACAATAAAACACAGAAAACCGGGATTAAAAAAAAAGGCGAGTTATCAGTAGGGGCGGAATAAAGGAAGGGTGAGGGCAACAACGGTCTTTTTGGGCGGAGCCAAAAACGGGGGTGGCGTTGGGGAGGGGGAAATGCCACCTCCCCCGGTGCCCGAGCTTTTTAGGAGATATTTTGATGAAAGTGGATTCAGTTAGGCGGGGAAACCCCGTAAAAATTTCTTAAAATCCCTGTAACAAGACTGTTGAAAAGTTTTATATCGGGGTGGAATCATACCCGAAATAAGTACATCTTGGTTTGGTTGTGCGGGGAACCCCTCCAAATTTTGAGAAGTCGGCCATAAATAAGAAAGTTAAACATGGGGGCGTTGTTGACCGTTAGACCATTATGTGGGAATTTGGAAATGAAACCTGCCAACTTTTGTAAAGTGCAAGGAATAGTCCAAATTTCAGCCCCCCCACCTGGGAAGTTGGGAGAATAAGTGATGAGGAGTCAGTGGGGCTTTGCCTTTTATTAGTATAGATCATTTTTTTTAAAATTTTCCCTTTTCCATAACTTCTTTAAGAACTCTTTCCCTGCCCGGGGGGTATATATATATAATGATAGGTCGTGCTGTGCTTTTATTCACTTCTGTAATAAAAAAAACCCGGTGTAAAGGCTTAATTCATTTCAGAGTGAAAAGAGGTAAAAAATGGGTTTTCCCGGGGGGGAAAAAGGGGGTGGAAATAGTGGAAAAGTCTTTTCCTTCCCCAATACAATAAAATTTTTAAAAGGAAGGCAGAAAGACAATTAAAAAAGGGAAAAACCTTTTAAAGTAAAATTTAAGGGAATACTAAAATTTGCCTTTTTTAAAAAAAATTTAGGATTTTTGGGAAAAAAATTTTTTTAAAAAATATTTTGAAAAAAAAAATGGGGAAAAGGTGGGGGGAAATTTTTTTTAAAAAAAAAAATATATTAATTTATAAAAACTCCCTAATATTCAAAAAAACCAAAAATTTTTTTTTTCTAAACATCCTTTCATATTAAATTCAACTTATTATAATAAATTTTTTTAAAATTTTCCCCCCATCTATCCACCAAAATTTTAGAAAAAACCCCCAATGCGGGGAAAAATTTAAAATAATGAAAAAAAGGGGAAAATTTTTTTTGGGCTTTTTAATGCAAGGGAAAATTTACCCAAAACCCTTTATCAAAACATTTTAAAAATTAAAAAGTTTTAAAAAAAAAAAAAATAAAAAAAATAAACAATTTTTCCCCCCCGGGGGAAAAAAAAAAAAGGGGGGGGCTTCTAGTTGCAGTGGGAAAAACAATTTTTTACAATTCCTCTCCGGGGCCCCGGGCAATTTTTAAAAACAAATTTTAGGGTTTCAGCTGCACGATGTTTAAAAAATTAACTTTCTTTCCTAAAAAAACCCCCCCTTTTTTAACAAGTTTTTCCGGGGGGGGTTTTCATCTTTATGCTGCCCCCCCAGCACCCTTGAAGGGGGGTTTCCAACTCCGGTGAACATCTCGCATCTTCTGACCTCTCAAAAAGTATAGTCTGCTCGCCCTTTCTTATAGGAATCAGTACATCAGCCCAATTTGTCATCAACTGCCCCCCAGATATTTATAGGTCACCTTCTGCACACAGTCACCTCTGATGATCACAGGGTCCATGGGGCGGGCCTCCAAACCCAACCAGCTCCTTGGTCTTGTTTTGGGCAAAGGGGAATGGTTTAAATGCCCCATTTAAAAAAGTTTTGAAATTTTGTATCCCCCCCTCCCCCACCTAATGCAGCCCACAAAAACAGTGCATGGCAACTTTTCCCGTGGGGACTCGGAATCATAGGAAGTCTGATGTAAAACAGTAAACCCCTGTTTATCACGGTTAACCCTTTTTCCAGACTCTCCCCTGATAAATACTTTTTTAAATGGATTCTTTATTTTTTAATTTTTTCCCCAGTTAAGTATAAAAAACCTTTTTTTAAGACCTACGTTTTTAACATTATTAGAGCCTCTAAAATAAAAACCCCCTTTAGTCACCATTACACTGTTTTCCCAATATATTAGACAAAATGAAAATAAGAATATTAGATGTTGCAAATACAATTACTAGGCACTCATTTTTTTTAAGGACCATTTTATCCTTAATTTTTTGCTGCATTTTTAATAGGCATGAAAAGTGAAATGAGAACATCAAAGTGCCATTATAACATCTCAAACCTAAGTTTTTTTTTTTTTTTCCCCCCAATGCCTGTCAAAAAAGCTAATGTCACCCATTCTGTGTTTAGACAAATGAGCTATAGATAGAATAAAAAACATCTCCTTGATATTTACTATCTGAGGATTTGTACTCCATCAACATTAATTATTTCCAGGAAAAATTTTTGTCTATTTTTTCCCGGGGAGGGCACCAAAAAAAACGATGACAGCACCCCGAACTCTCCACATTGTGCGCCTCCTCCCCCCAATAAAATCTGTAATAAAACGGAATACCGACGCTTTTCACTCCCGGACGGAAAGGGCAATCCCACGCTTTTTTTTAGTAGATTAGTACTTTTTATTTAATTCACCAAAACCCTTAACCAAAAATTTCCCAGTAGGAGGTCTTAGGGGTGGTGAATCTTTACAGGGCGTTATTTTTCAGTGAAGAAGTACTAGGGAGTGGCACACATACTTACAGCAGCACTGCCTCTGTCCGGTGGGTGGGGTGGGGGTTTGCATATGGGGGATGGCATCCTCCCCCTCCCACCTTCTCTGGTACAACTGCAGAGGGGTTGGGCGGGGGGACCCCGTGGCCTCAGGTGGTGAAGCAGCCCCTCCATGGTCTTCACGATGTGCGCCCGGGAACAGGCGGGTTTTTTGCTACTGGCGTGATACCTTTGGGACAGGGGGGATAAAAATTTTTCAAACCTTGGGACTCTCCCCCGTTCAGGCTCAGGTTGAAGATAAATGTAGAGGACTCCCCAGTTCCCAACGTATCCTTCAAGTTGCCCATACACCATCTGGACCCGCTGCTTTGCGGACAAGACTTTTAGCCCCTTCTCCCTGGGCTGCTGTAATTGTGGGTGAGGGGCCCCCCTATGCTGGTATTAGCAGGCGGATGGTT